>NC_142443.1:924274-1229032 GCF_059453495.1 Arachis ipaensis | reverse complement strand
TACAATCAGATTTCCTAAAGGTTACAGCATACCCAAGGTTACACAATTGACTTATGCTCAATAGATTATGCTTTAACCCATCAACTAAGAAGACACTATCAATGCAAGTTGAAAAATCTTTGCCAACCTTACCAATGGCAATTATTTTACCTTTACCATTATCTCCAAAAGTGACAAATCCTCCATTATACTTGTTGAGTTTAATGAAGAAAGTATCCCTTCCGGTCATATGCCTTGAACATCCACTATCAAGATACCACATGTCCATTTTCTTCTTGGATGCAAGGCAAACCTGCATGTTCTTCAACTAACCTTAGGTATCCAAATCCATTTGGATCCTTTGATGTGAAATCTTCTTGGTTGCCCAAGAGCATTATAATCATGAACAACTTTATATAATTTACTATCATTACCAAAAGACTTAAGAAAGATGAAACATTGAGGAGGATCATGACCATTTCTGTTGCACTTGTAGCAATGATTCTTGCTTACTGATTTTTTAGGTTTGCTGAATCCTTTTGGTTTGAAAAGCTTGGAAGAGGAGGCTTCAGATTTTTTAAAGTTTTGTTTGAAAACAGCCTTGTTTTCCTCTATGAATCCAAGTCCAGATTTTTCAGATCCAAACCTTTGACAAGCAAGTAGTTTGTTCAGATTTTGAGAACCTTGAACAAACTTTGCTAAGTCTTCATTCAAATTTTTTATTTGTTCATTCAGCTTTTTATTTTCATAAATCAAATAAGTGGAAGCAGTAACTTCATGCTTGAGCTTGTATTTTTCTAATTCAGCTCGCAAGGCAATGTTTTCTTCTTTTAAAAACTTTTCATTGCTAGTTTCATTTGCCTTAACCTTTTTCAAAAGAAGATCATTTTCTGTCCTCAAAGCCTCATTTTCTTTCTTACATTTAGCATACTTATCCAAGAGTTTCTTAGAGTTCACAGAAATGTCTTTGATAATGTAGTGCAGTTCATCAATAGATAAGTCAGAGAGATCTACCTCATCTTCATCATTATGATCTGCCATCAGACATAGTTGAGCTTCTTGATCTGAGCTCTCTGAGCTGGTGTCGTTCTCCAAGTCCTCCCATGTTGCCATCATCACCTTCTTTTTGTCTTTCTTTGGTTTTTTGCCTTTCTTAAGTTGAGGGCAATCTGACTTGAAGTGACCAGGCTCCTTGTAGTGATGGCATGTGAACTTGACTTGATCTTTCTTGACATCTTTGGATGAGGAACTTCCTTTGCCTTTGTTTTTGTATCTTAGTAGTCTTCTCATTTTTCTTGCAAAGAGCACCATTTCTTCATCTGAGAAACTGTCATCAGATTCTTCTCCTTGGGCTGTCATTCTTGATTTTAGTGCTATACTTTTCTTTTTGTCATCTTTGTCTTGAGACATGTGAGTGGTTTCATAAGCCAGCAGCTTGCCTCTCAGCTCATCATAGGTGATTTTGATCAAATCATTCCTTTCAGAGATGGCTGTGCTTTTCACTTCCCATTTCTTAGTGAGACTCCTCAGAATCTTTCTTACTAAGGTTTCTTCAGAGTAGCTTCTTCCCATGGCGTCCAGATTATTGATGATTATCGAGAACCTTTCGAACATTTGATCAATGCTCTCATCTTCCTTCATACTGAACATTTCATACTCCTTCATTAATATGTCGATTCTGGTTTCCCTCACTTGCTTGGTGCCTTCATGAGTGAGTCTGAGCTTATCCCAAATTTCTTTAGCCGTTTTGTACCTTGACACTTTTCTGAACTCTTCAAAACTGATTGCACAGTGCATCAGGTTGATTGCCTTAGCATTGAGTTCAACCTTCTTCTTTTCTTCATTTGTCCATTCGCTGTCCTCCTTTGCCACAACTTCTCCATCAGCATTCTGTTTGGTGGGAACGTCTGGACCATTGAGAATGATCTTCCAGATGTTGTAGTCGATCGACTGCACGAAGATTCTCATTCTCTCTTTCCAGTAAGAGTAGTTGCTGCCATTGAAGTAGGGAGGTCTGTTGTTGGACTGCCCTTCAGTGAGAGTGAAAGCCACGATGTTGGGATTCATGTTGTTGGCCATGGATCTTTACTCCAAGCTGTGAAGCTTGCTTCTTGAGACCTTGCTCTGGATACCAATTGATGGTTCTAGTTGAACTTGAGAAGGGGGGGTTGAATCAAGTTAGCTTAAAACTTTAAGTTTCAAACTCTGTTTTTGCTGTTGCTCGAGTTGCAGGAGATTATTTGAAATAGTCTCATACGCAGAAAATTAAAAGTGCAGAGAAGAGGAGAAAGTGCCATGAATCCTACATCCAGTCTCCACCACAAACCATGGTGGAATTTTCACTATAATTCTCAGGTTACATACACCAATACTATTGAATTACTCCCTAATTCAACTAGTATCTACCCCTAAGCTTTCTTCACCAAAGCTTAGCAACCCCAAAGTGCTATCCCAACTTGGAAGGGGAATCTATACAGATTCAGTTCTCACCAAGTGCTATCCCAACTTGGCAAGGGGAACTAATCCTAGTTCATAAACCCAGATTACATCAAAAAAATAAACAGTGGCTATTTCTGCATCACTCTTGCCTTTTCTCTCTTGGCTTTTGATCCTCACATGATTGCCTTTTTTTCAAAACAAAGAATAACGCAAGACAGCCATAACTATAAATCAGAATTAAGCTTGAGTAGAAGAAAGAGATTTCAGCTCTATGTTAGAGAAGGTGCTCTGAATTGGTGTGTGCTCTCTTTCTTAACTTGAAATGATGGAATGAGTCTTCTTATATATCTTCAGCTTGCTTAGAATTTCTGCCTCTTCCATTTCCTTGTGCCAGCTGCTCGTTGGAGCTGTCCTTGATGGCATGCAGTCCTTTCTTCATCTTGCTTCACCACCTCAGCTGCTGGAGTGGCTCGACCACTACCTCTGCTGTCCTTGGTGTTTCTTTCTTCCTTGGCATGCTCTTCTTTTGCATCCTGCTCCATGATCTCTGCCATACGAGGAACTTCATCCACTACCTCTGCTGCTTGGCAAGTTTGTGTTTTGCTTTTCCTTTGCTGTAATTTGCTTTACTGTTTGTCCTTGGAGAGGTGAGAGTCCTTGTGTCTTGTTGCTTTGCTAGAGCCCCATCTGTCCTTGATGTTGACAGATATCCTTTTCTTTCTTTTCTTCTTTTGCCAACACATAGCCTTTTATTCTTAGCTGATCGGTGCAATGAGAATGAGCTTGACTCTTTTACATTTGCTGAAGTACTAGCTGGTCTTGGACTAAGGCAATGTGGACTTGGGCATTTACTTGGAGCATTAAGGAAACAAGTAGCATTGTTTGACTTGTGAGATAGTTAATGGGCCTACCACAATAAAACACACATTAAACAATATTGGGCTTTTTCACCCAAAACAATGTTTGTCATCATAACCCAAAATCAAAACTAGACTCAACAATTATATTAGTTAATACCAAATATTCTATTTGAGTATGTAATTACTAATCAGTAAACAAAGCATACATAATCTCTTCAATGTGTATACAGGGTCAAAGTATTCCCGTGGAGTGCAATGTAACTTTCTTAGTCATATATGATATCAGCTATGAATTGGTAAACAGAGCTATTCTATTCCTAATTTTATGAGGCTGGACAATTCTGCTTTGAACCAAATCTTAATTTAAACAATTTTGAATTCAAAATAAGCAACTTTGTAATACCATATATTATATATATTATATACTATATATAACAATAGATTAAGATCAAGTAGCTTTCTGGAATTTATACACATTGGCCACTATTATAGGGATGGGGACACATTATTTTCATTATGAACCAAATTAAGTTAATCAATATGAATGATAGCCATGTAAATAAGAGCTCTCAACATCTGAGTTTTGACTTTCTCCATCAGAGTTTGCACCTTCCTTTCTTGTCTTTTTCCACTTGAATTTCCTCAGCCAATGTTCAACCAGCATCACACTAAGACCAATGAAGATTGTCCCAAGAGAGCCACCACCAAGTGCTATCAGCATCACAGATAGCCACTGCATCCCTTCACTATGTGGCAAGATCATCCATGTTGCTGCAACATAACCACTTGCCATAAATGCAATAGCCACCCACATAACCTTGTGAGCTATACTCAATAGTCTCATATGTGGTTTCCTCTTAAAAGGAATGATACTAACAAGAACAATGACTATAGATAGAGAAGTGAATAGTGCTATGTCGTTGCTTATTGCAAATACCTTAAAAGCTGTTGTATTACTCACCATTGACTTCCCCTTCATTGGTCCTTCTTGGTATACACCACCAGGAGGAGAAATACCAGCAGCAAAAGTCACAGTTGCAATCAAAACAGCAACTAAAATGATGGTGTTTCTTGCATTCAGTGTTGCCTCTTTGTGCATCTCCATGTGCTTACTCCTTTTAGCATAATAAAGTTGATTCAGATTTTCCATTTTCTTTTGGCTCTGATGCTTATGTTTCCCTGAACATTTTTGGGACAAGTATTGTGGCTTGTAGGTAGCAATATCAAATCTCTCGCTTACTTGAGGCTGCTGAGGCGATCTAGAGTCTGCGCTTTTGCTAAGTTCTGGTGGGCTTGTGCATTCAATAGATAGAATTTCATGTGACATTTGCAATTCATTAGAAATGTACCTTCTTGAGAGGGAAAGCCTAGAAGCTATAGGTGACAGAAAATTGGTTCTGTCTCCTTCGAGCGCGCAAGAGGAAGATTGGCTTCTTTTACCTCCGGCTCTGATAAATATGGTTTGCAATTGCCTATTTACTGCAGTGTCCTTAGCCTTCTCAAGGATGTCAAGTGCTGTGAACCCTTCGCTGTTCCGAGTATTAATGTCCAGCTTTGTCTTGCTGATCAAGAAATCTGCTATCTAAATTGATCATAAAACTATAAGCACAATCCACAGGTATAGTTTATCATTCAAATTCAATATAAATTTGATTGGCTATGACATATAATAACAAGGTTTTCAAATCATTGACACATATCAATGGATGTAATGGAATTCCAAATTTGATCACAAATTGAATTTTACCATCACCTTGTGGCGCCCTCCGGAAACTGCAAGATGCAAGACACTGTTGCCATATCTATCTTGACAGTGCAATAGATTTGTGCCATTAGAGACTTTCACCAAGTATTCCAAAGCATGATAGCACCCGTACCTCACAGCTATATGAAATACTGTTTCTTCTTCTGTGGTGAGATAGAGAAATGATGCAGAACAAGTTGACACAAAATCTTCAAGGACAGAGACTCTCCCATTCTTCACTGCCAGATGCAATGGTGTGTAGCCATTGTTGTTGTATTGTAAAGCCAGATTCGGATCACGCCTTAGTAGGATCCATATAATCTCTCTGTATCCTTCATTACAAGCATGATGCAGTGATGAATTCCCATCTTCATCAATCACTTGAACAAGCTCAGGCCACTTATTCAACAACTCCCTAACAATATCTGCAGATCAAACACAATCCATAAAGGTTAGTTGTAAAACATAAAGCAACATTCAGAATTTCTATAGAAAACTATGATTCCAACCTGTGTGTCCTCTTGATGCTGCTATAAGGATACAAGTTTGATCGAATTCTGCAGTGCTTCGCTCTGCGAACTCAGGTAGATTCAGGAGGAGGTTAACCATGTCAAGATGGCCATGACTGCATGCTAGAAACAAAGGACTTTTGCAAGAAGCATAAAGCTTATAAGCAGCATTAGGATTGGCATCAAGCAGCAACATTAAGACCTTAGCATTCTCTTGGCGGCACGCCTCATGAATCGGAGTCTCATGTTTCTTATTCTCAACACAAACCATGTCAGGACACATGCTGATAATCTCAGACACCATTTCAGTGCAACCATACTTGGAAGCAATGTGCAATGGAGTGCTGTAGGAATCAGCTGTTTTCTGATTCAGGATTCCTTCATTCTCCTTAAGGAGGCTTGAAAATGTTGCTATATCATTTTTTCTAATTGCATCAAACAGATTTGGATCCATATTCATGGGCTTGAAATAAGGCAACTCCTGAAAGTGAGAGTGAATAGAGCAAAGTTCTGTGTCCTCTTTATATAATGTTTAGCAGTTAATCAGTTATACCAAGTGAAGTTGCAGAAAATGTTTGGAAACTTACTGTACAGAAAATGATTACGTTGGTTATAGACTTTTAAAAGTCTCAAACATGTTCAAGGAAAATTCTTGTGTTGTTGTCTCTCAAAGTGTTGAATTTATTCAGCAAAAGAAACTTCTTGGTATGACTTTGAATGTGAAAGTAAAACTCCACATTCTTTCTATTCATTTATCAAGTGTATTATAAAATTGAGCATATTTTATTAACTCTCATATCATGTCAATGTTAATATTGAACTTTAGTCCTAACTGAAACCTCAAAAACTAAATCCATACGCATATAATTGTTGGAATCATTATAAGAGGCGCTTTGATGATTTAGCAGTTGACCTGAGACTTGGCATAATGGCCGAACAAACAATAATACATTTCAAAATTTGTCATCCAATTTCTCCGAATATAAGTTGATCGGAATATAATTCACTTAAACCAAGATTTTGTGTTTTATTTGTAATTCGTAAGTAGGACTAGAAGTAAGTCGAGTTGAGACCAAGCTCAAGTTCGACTCATAAAAATTGAGCTTGGCTCACGACTCAACTCATTAATAATTGAGCCTATTTTTTAAACTCAAGTCTGACTCATCGAAAACTCACGAGCTGGCTCAAATAATAAGAATATAATCTATAATTTTATATCAATAAATTATAACTATTTAAAAAATATTTAAAAAATATTTAAAAAGATCATTTTTATATAATGTTTATTTATCGATAAATTATAAATTTTTTATTTATGTCCTACATCAAAATTATATATAAAAAATAAATATAAAAGTTTAAATAATTAAAATCATTAATATATATATATATATATAAGCTCAAGTTCGATTCATTTAATTTATGAGCTCAATTTCAAGCTCAAGTTTAGCTTACCTGTTCACAAGTTTAGCTTATCGAGCTATTTATGAGTCGAGCTCGAGCCGGCTTATGAGCTAGCTTGACTCACTTCCAGCCCTATTTGTAGGCTTAGTTTGGTAAAGCTTTTACTTTTCAAAAGTAGCTTATAAAAGCTAATTTGTAAAAGATGGCTTTTTAAAAGTTGTAACATTTATGTTTGGTAAATCAAATTAAAAATTGCTTTTAATAATCACAAGCAACAACAATTGCATTTGGTAAAATAGCTTTTAAAATTTAAAAATACTATAATAGACATAAATACAAGCATTAAATTTAAAAATTAGTTAACATATGAGGTTATATTAGATTTGAAAAGCATAAGCCAACTTTAAAAAGCTCTATTTTAAGTGCTTTTAAAAGTACCCCGATCTTTTTAAAGCTGCAAGCACAAGCACATGATCTTTTTTATTTACCAAACACAAAATGAGGAGCTTGAGCTTTTAAAAAGCACAAGCACCTCTTCGAAAAGCTTTACCAAACCAAACCGTAAGCGAGCTCGAGTCGGCTTATGAGCTAGCTTGACTCACTTCCAGCCTTATTTGTAAGCATTTTAGCCTTTGCTACTTTTCCTTCTCAGCACCTAAACCATATGTAATCTAGAAAAATAATTGGTTTCCAGGAATCTCCAGTGCAATTTACTCGCACTTTGTTGTGTAGTTTCTGATGGGACCTAACAACAGCATGATAGCATGATTCTTTGAACTTACCAGCTCCAAAAGTTCATGAATTATAATTTAAACACTATTATGTAACAATGCTCTAAACACAAGAAATGAGTTTTGTATAGCAAGTCTTCCTTCACTGATGGTAGTTATTTATACTTTTTCGGCACATAAATAGTATGGTAGTTAGAACCTGACAAATAGAGAATAGAGAATATAACTCGCAAAAATGTTGTTTGTTGAAATATATAACAAATCCAAAAATGAAATGTTCTAAAAACAAAGAAAAAGATTAACATAAAAACAAAGATGTCCCAAATTTAAATCATAAAGAACTCCGCTATCCCAGGCGGCGGTGGTGCCCAAGTCTCCGGATAATGTAGACGGTGGCGGCAGCACATCGTCCCTTGCGGCTGTAGTCACTGTCTGCTCAACCGAATGTGTAGGCACTGCTCGCGGCAGCTGTGAACGCCTGCGAAAACTCCACTGGAGCGTAGCCATTGCTGCGCTGACTAAGAAACCCACCAGAATCGTCGTCAAAACCGAACTAAGAAAATCAGAAAGCACGTTTCTCCCTGTAATACAAAAATATTCTCAATACATAGGACACAGAACAATCGAAAAAAAAAATCAAATTCTCAGCGAACAAGTTCAGAATTCAACTCAAATGTGACACAAATTCAAGTCAATAATAATACAAATTCAACTCTAAATCCTACTGTATTTCTATCTCACAGAGTTACTAAATCTTTTTCCTATATGCAATGAATTCAAACTTTTCAATGGCCACTGCAGCTTCAAATCCACCACAGATATGATAATTTCAGTAACAGTCATCAATTATTACACAAATCTTATACCAATTTCACAAATTTTATTCCAATCTCATCAATTTCATCAATTCTTTCTTATTCTTTGACACCAAAATTTGAAAAGGGACAAGACCAGAACATGCATTGAATGTAAATACTGAAAAAAAGAAAGAACGAAGGAAAGAATCAAAACCTGAAGATGGCGATGCTTCTTACTCCTCGCGACGATTCTGCTTCTCCCAAGCTGTCCAACCTTTTGTATGTATTTCCAGTGTAAAGGCTTAGGATTCGACTATCTCATAAAAATGGGCCTTAAAGGCCTAGTTTGAATAAATAGCTTAATTAATTTTTTTAAAAAAAATTGTTTAAACAATAAATAATTATATTAAAAATAGAATATAAATAAATTATTTTGTATTTAGATTTTTAGTTATAAAAATATTTATTTTATATAAATATGATAAAAAATAGTAGTATTATGAGAGAAGTTATTTTTTTAATTTTTTTATAGACTCTTAAATAATTTTTTAGAAAACTATAATTTAGTTTTAAAAATTGCACCAGACATTAATACTACTATTCATACCCTGACTCAACATTAAGATTCAGGTTCTAAGACTCAGGTTCTAATAAAAAGGCTCAATCCACGGATTGGCCTCTCCGCATAACCGACCTCTACAAAAGAGGTCAGAGTCAACACAAACTCTCTCCAAAGAATTCGAGATCGAAGATTAACTAGCAGATAACAAGTAACTGCCGCTAAAATTTCTCAACGCACTCTGAGGAGCCATATCACAACTTCCCTAAGATAAAAAAACGGTTATCCTCTTTAAAAGTGGAACTATTCCAACGGTGGTTATTGGTTCACCATTATAAATACCCTGACAACCCAGGTATCGCTAAGTTCCAATACTCTCTAAACCTATTTAGGCTCTTGCTAACTTAAGCATCATGTTTTTGCAGGTCCCCATTCCTTTATACATGCTAGTCGGACGAAGGGTCTCTGACGCTAAGCAAGTCGGAGAACGATTAGACCAAGCTCACAAGTCCAGCCCACTAGACTCCAGTTACCCAACCCAACGTAACAACTACTATTTTTCATAAGTTACAAAAAGTTACTTTTTAAACTTTTTAAACGGCTCTAAATAATTTAAGAAAAAGTATTAAAAGACAATAATTTTAATATACAATGTATATAATAGGATTAAAAAATTAAAAATTAGATCATTAAATGTTTAATTTTAAATTTTAAAATTTAAAAAATTAGGATTAGCATTTAAATTCATTTACCATCTACGGTTATCTCTGATTTCATTGTAATCTTCAATATACGTCTAAAATTCACCGTCATCTTTTTTAGTCCTCATGTCACACCGTTGCAGACAGCCATATCGACGTCGCCACAGCCTCCCACGGACACTGCCTCCACCTCCGTCTAGCCCGACGCGTCTCTTCCCGTTTCGCGCCACTCTCTAGCAGCCATCATCGCGGACGGCAAGTCCTACCTTCCCGTCGCGTGTCTGTTGTGCCAGGTTTGTCTCTCTTCTGCGTTGGAAGCCAACATCAAAGTCGTTTTCAACTACCGCCATCTCTCTCTTTTCATACGCTCGTACTCCTCTCTCACTCTTGGAAGCAAGAGAAGCTTGTAGAACACGTTCTGCTTTTTTCGTATTTAAATTAGAAGCAAAAATCTTAGTTACTTGATGCAAAGGATGTGGTGACCAATTCTCAGATTTAGTCAAATACAACATCTCTTCCTATTGTAGCAGGTAAGAGACGGGTTTGATTGCCTTGGATAATTTACCTGTGGTATGTTTTTTTAATTATCATTGCATGGAGGATATTTCGACTTTGGAATACTTAAATGGCCACGATCACTTGATTGCAGGTAGTGGTTGATAGTTGTAGAGTATATTGTGAGTAATTGATGTATGAATTATATAAGTAGTTTAGCTATTGAAAGTTGCAGGGTGCATGTGCAATATTAGAAATTAGTATTACTTTCATACAATCAGAATAAGTCTAGGAATTAAATACAGTAACTATTTACAATTGATCCAGAAAGCACTAACAATAATAATATTGAGCAACTACCTGCATGTCATTATTTTCTAAGAACTAGCTGTATGTTGATAGACATTATTAATACTCTTCTAATATTATTTTTATTCTAACACTTCTAAGATTACAGCTATTCATCTAATTAATAAATCAGCTGCAAAACTGAATAGAAATAACTTCTAAACGTACTGCACTTGATGAGATTATTGATGAGATTAACTGGCGAGTGTAAAAATTAGTGATGGAGAGACTTTCTTTTATGAATGATACAGACAATGCTTCTAAAGATAGGTTGAATTGTCTTGGGACAGAGGTCTCACTCTTTAGAAGAGAAATATATATGACGAACTGGATAAGCAATAAGAGAACATACATGAAAAGTCTGTAATGACTCAGCTTCAGACAATCAAAGAAATAGTGTGTTATTAGAGGCAGCATTTGCTAATGGTATCTTCATCAACCAAAACTAGCGTTTGGAGGGTAGATGCTAATTCAAAATCCTCCATTAGAGGTAGCATAGAAGGTTTTTCACGGATGGGGTATTCACTCTTTATATTTTAAAAAGTATAGGAACCAAGTGTCTAACCAACCAAAAATTGAACAACTCAATTAATTATAATTATTAATAATTATTTTTAAATTTTTTAAATTCAAAATTTAAAAAATTTAAAATTAATTAAATAAACTTAATTAAAGTCTATAAAAACTTTCATCTTCTCTTCCACATTAACCTACCCACCTCCAACAATCATTCACACAAAGAGCGAAAATGGAGAGAAGGATTCTGAAGATGCTGGACCATCCTTTGTATCGTCATGGAGTTTTGCTCCGGTGGAGACTTGCACTCCCTCCGCCACAAGTTCCCTCGCCGCAAGGTAATTAATTAAACGGTGTTAGTCAGATCAGACGGTCACATCATGCTCTCCGATTTCGATCTTTCTCTCTGCTCAGATGCAATCTCAGACCGGGTGTTCCAATAACGTAAAGTCCAAACCGTTCAACCAGACCGGTTCTTCGTGGCCGAACCGGTCTCCGCTCGGTCATGCTCTTTCGTTGGGACGCACGAGTATGTTTCGTCGGAGGTAACAGCCGGTGGATCACACGGCAATGCCGTGGACTGGTGGTCATTCGGGGTATTCATCTACGAGCTATTGAATCGTCGCGATTCCATCACATCCAATCGGTCTCTGCCTTGCACTTGGTTCAGCTTCAGAAATTGTTCAAGGAAGGAGTGGTAGAGCACGAGTTGTTCTTGAACAATTACAGAAATATAAAAAAAAATATTCATTTAATACTACTCTTAATGCTTAAAACAAGAAATATTCAGTTATATTTTATATCTATAAAATAAAAAAAAAACTATAAAATTCTTAAAGAAATAGAAATATTTACATTTGCAATATAAAAAAATTTAAAAAATATATAAAAAAATATTCATTTAATATGAAAAAGAAACATTATAATACTTAATAAAAAAAACATCTATGTATATTAACTTATATATACCAATTAATCTTTTTGTTCATTTGTTAATTACATTTTCACAAGGTTTCAATTTATTTGGGAGTGATCAACCTCTCACTGTTGGGGAACAACTTTAGATTGCTTTTAAACAATGTGTATTTGTGAAAATACTGTTTTGGAAGGGTATTGACTAATAATTGTTTTCATTTTAATATATATACATCTGCATGCATATATCTAGTTGTAAGAACTTTGGTTAGTTATATTAAGTACTTGAAAAATTGTGAAGATATGATGTGAACGAATCTACTTTGATATGTAACGTCAAATGATTTGGATATTATAATGTTTAAAAAAATTATTCTTTTATTTCATATATTTAAATGTGTATATATGTATCTGTTTCTGTGTATATTTTAAAAAATATTATTATAATATAATTTTTTAAAAAATTATAATGACTAAAATTATATATTTTTTAATATATAAATATAATTAAATTAAATAATATAAAAATAATTTCTTGTATCTAAAAATTGTATAATAAATAAAAAATAAATATCATTTTAATGAAAACAATTATTTCAATCTTACTAACATTAATGAAAATATTTATTGCAGTATTACTAACAAAGTAAAATATATTTTCTTTAAGATAATTTCAAACTCAAAATTTTAAATCAAAAGAATTGTATAAAAACAAAATTTTCATAGTATAAATTTAACTAGAAAAAAAGACAGAAAGAGTGTTATTTATATTATTTTTTATTAGTTTAACATTGATGGTAATTAATTATAATAAGAGTACATAAAAAGTATATAAGGTTAATTATCAAATACTTTTTCGTTTTTAGTTCAAATTAAATAATTTTTGTTGTTAGTACAACATTGTAGATAATCACCATACCAGTGGTGAAGTTCAATTAGCATTGATAAAAATGTTATTTTGTTACCACTTATGTCTTTAGTAGGGATAAAAATGTTTATTTTGTTGGCATTTAGGTTATTGAGGAGAACAAATATAAAAATATGTAAAGGTACCATATTTTGTATTTCGTTGTGATAGTTTGCCAATTAACTTTGTAGGTTGGAAATAAATAATATTCTCATGTATTTTAAAAATAGAAAAGTCAATTAGATGTTTGAATGTTTGATTACTTAATAACACACTTATCATAAACCGAATTACAAAATATTTGCATCTAGATATATCACTGAACATCACATAGGCTGGGTTTGTTTTTAGAGACAGGACAGAACATGACACTGAAATGGAGACAATAGAACGGAGACACTAAAAATTATCTTTTGTGTATTGTGTTTGGATACGATGGACAAGACACTAATGTAATGTCTAGTATTATGTTTGGATACACATGAACAAGACTAAAATATTATATGAAATGACTAAAATAACCCTGTGATTCCAAATTTTCTACATCAATACAAATTAATTTAATAAAAAATGAGAGTACGTAGGAGTACAGACGGAACTTGAAAAAAATATTTGAAGAGGCAAAAAATTTTAATAAAAAAATATATTAGTATTTATATTAAAATAAAATTTATAAATATAATTATTTTATTTTAAAATTTATTATTAATATGTAGGAATACATATGGTTAAAATTAACAAAAAAAATAAATTTGAGTTTGATTAATAAAAAATTTTGTTTAAGTTAATAAGCCAAATTAATTTTAAATAAAAAATTAATTTTAAAAAAAATCCATTTTTACATGAAAAAACAATTAGTTTTTACATATAAAAATCTATTTTTATTTAAAAAAAAAACTATTTATTTTATCTAAAAACTGATTTTTCTTTATAAAAAACTGATTTTTCTTTAAATTATATAAAATCAATTACAATTTATAAATTATTTTTTAGCATTTTAAAAGATCAATTTTACTTTTGCTAATATTTATCTTTCAAAAGTTTTAAGATTAATTATTTTTGTTATTATTTTTATTACAAATCAAATAATATAATATAAGGTTAAAATGATATTGAAGTAAAACGATAAAAAAAAAATTATCTACCCCCAATAAAAAATTATACAGAAAGGAGAGAGTACCTGTAAAAGAAAGAGATAAAAAAAGAATAGGAAGAAAAAAAAAAGTATCTCTGAACAACGCAATAAGAAAAATAAGAAGGGGTAATAGTGGAAAAAAAGGAAAACAAAATTTATAAAATTGTCTGTGTCCACTCTTTCAAATCCCGTGTCCATCATTGTCTTTCGTGAAAGAGTGGACACAAAAGTATAAAAAACTGTCTTGGAGACAATATGTCCACTGTCCATGTCTCTGCTTCCAAACACTTTTTAAACAAATGTTGTCCATGTCTCCGTGTCCTGCCCCGAAAACAAACGCTACCATAGTTAATTAATTACAGTTTCTTATGTGATTATAATAAAAATCATTTATATTAATTATGAGAGTACGTGGGAGATCGAGTACATAAAATTTTAAGAAAAATTGATTTATAAACTAACAAGAAGGTAAAAATGGTATTGAAGTAACAAAATTAATAATAAATAAAATAACATAGAAGAGTGAATTAAATTTCTATTGAATAAATTTACAACATGCTATAGAAAAGAGAATGTAAAAAGAAAGGAATTATCAAGTCAAAATAATAAAAAAAAAGAATAACTGGGAGATAGAAAATTAAAAGGACAGCGAAAAGAGAATATGTATGATGCATAAAAGAAACTCAAATAAAAAAAAATAAGAAGGAGTAACAGTGAAATAATAAAAAATATTTATAAACAAAAAAAATATAAAAAAATTGGTATTTACCCTTTTAAATTACATGTCTATCATTGTTTTTCATTTAAAAATAAACACACACAAAAAAACTGTTATAAAAATACTGTGTTCAATATCTATATTTTTTTATCCAAACACTTTTTAACTATTTACTGTTTATATCTTTGTGTCTTATCTACAAAAATAAATACTACCTACAAAATATAAATAAATCATAGAATGGGAGATGGTAGTGATACTGCATATGTTGTCTTGTGGAGCTATAGCCACCAAGAAGTCCCCAAGCTAATAATGCCAAACGGGAGTGTACAAGGGGATGCCAAGCCCATGCCATCATAATTAGCTAACTCACAGCACAATCAATCTCTCTATATATTATAGTGGTTAGAATCGAATCGGTGATCAAACCGATCAGATTATTAAATCATTAGATTATTGGTTCAATCAGTGGATTGGATCGAATCGGTTAATTTAGTATAATTAAATAATTATATAAAATTTAACTTTTTTTATTATAAATACTTTTATTTTGTTTTTATAAAAATAATTATTATTTTTAAATTTTAATACTTTATTAATTAATTTATATTTATTGTGTTATTATATTATTATAAGTAAAAATTTACATAGAGTTATTTTCATGTGAAGTTGATATTTAAGAACTGTTAAATGATTTGACAAGTTTGACTAAATATCATCTAATAATTTTCAATTATTAACTTCATATGAAGACAATTGTATGTGTATTTTTACCTATTATTATATACTACAAGTATTTATTAGAAAAATAATATTAATAGATATCATATCATCATAAAAAGAAAAATAAATTGTGATTAATAAAATTTGTTTGTTTATCTTTTTAATTTATATATATTTAATAAAATTTATAGTTAAATAAAATATAATTGATTTAAAAATAAATAACTTTAAAATTAAAATAAATTGAATAAAGGTAAAACCAAATATTGTTATATATATTATAATTTGTATATATAATGGTAAGTAGCTTGGTGGTAAGATTACCACCCATGTTTTCCTGAGTAAGGGGTTGAACTTCATGCGATGTTTTTAGAAAATTTTTCAAATATCACGACCTTTGACACTTGGCAGCACTGGAGCATAGGAGCATGGTGGACTTGCAGAACGCTAAAACGTGGTAGACTCGCCTTCAACTGAACCAAGTGATTCGGTTTGATTCAATTTAAATTTCATTAGATTTGATCGGTTTATACCGGTTTATTCCGGATTTGACCGGCTCAATCCGATTCTCTATCTTAAGCGGTCGTAATTACAGACCGAACCAGTAATAGGTCCGATTTATCAGTTTTTTAATCGAACTGACCAGTCCAATCCAATTTTAATAACTATGCTATATATATGGTCAAAAGAAATTTTTAGTTGACCATGTTTTAAAATTAAATTTTAAATTTTAAATTTTTTGTTTTATTTTTTAAATTAAATTTTAAAATTTTGATAAAAATAAGATAATTTTAAAAGTGAATTTCTATATGTTCTTGCAATTTGTTTGCATTGAATCGAGTTATAGACAGGCATTCCTTTAATTTATCTAATAATGTTACTTATCTTTTTAATTTATCTAATAATACTAGTTATCTTTTAAAATTTAGTCTTTATTTAATCTTTTAATTTAATAATATTATTTAATTATTTTTTAATTAAATCACTTTTTAAAATTTTTAGGAATTAACTACTTAAAAAGACTCACAGTATCAAATTTAAAAATAATCCTAACTTCACTTTTCTCGTTCTCATACACAATAAACTATACAAATTCTTATTCTTCTTTCTCTAGCTCTAGTCACCGAGAATCACCACATCTGCCTCGCTGCCAACCCGCACAGCGCCTATCCGCCACACAATAAGAAAAAGAGAGTGGCAGAATGGTGTTACAATAAAAGGTAAACACTAAACAGTAACGGTTTAATTCAAATAGTGACATTTTAAAAGGCGGTTCAGGTCAAGTGGAGGGCATCAGGAATAGTGCCATTTTTAAACCAAATAGATGAAACAAGCAGAGGGATTATTTAGAGAGTAAAGTGTGATCTTCTACCTTTGAATAGTTTCTCTTTTATATTTATTATTGGTCTCACCTATAAAATTAATGGTAAAAGATCACACTTTACTCTCTAAAGTGAAATTCAAACTTTAGAGGATCCAAATCCCTAAAATTTATTTTAACACATAAAATAATTTTGGTATACATTCAAAACTCATGCAAAAATTTTTGTATTATTATTGCTAACTAAATAATTTTTCAATATATTCGAAACTCATGCAAAGATAATTGTATTTATTATTCTTGTTAAATAATTATATACCCACCCTGTCTCTATCTGTCTCTATAATTATTAAAATTTAATATAAAAATTAAATTTTAAAATTTATATAACTATCATTATATATATAACATAAACCAAAAGCTTTCAGCTGATAGAAAAAGATAACACTAATAGTTATATCTCTAATACTCTCTAAATCTCCATTATACACATTGTACAAATATTTCATTGACTCCTCATACTTTCTCTAAATATATATATGCCCCCATTAAAAAATTATACTTGCCCCCACATAAAAAAAATTACCTATTAAATTTTGTGTTAAAATATTTTAAGAATTTTGTTAACATTTGCCATAAGAGCCAATTTTAAAAATACCATAAAAAAATGTTTGACAAAAAAATATTGATTTTGTTTTATTTTCAATATATTAATTATATTAAAAAATTAAAAACTTTTATTATTATACTCTAAACATGTTCTCTTAGGATACAAGTTAGCTAACTCTTTCTATATATATATAATTTTTAGAATTAAATTTTAATATATTATTAGTATAAAATAAATTTACACGTGTATCCAATTACGTAATGTCATGTCATAAAAAAAACTTTTTTTTACATTAATCGTGTAAATGATCATCTAAAAGAACATACGTAATTAAACAACCATATAAAATATTTTATATTGTCAGTACATCAAAATTAAACTCTAATTTTTATCTAAAAGTATAAAAAAAAATATTCATTAAATCAATTTAATAAAAATAAAACATTACTAGCTATAGCATTATAAATTAAGAATTTATTTAATTGAAATTTATATCCTTAAATTTCTTTACTCAAATTTATTATTATTATTATTATTATTATTATTATTATTATTATTATTAATTTATAAAAAATTGAATTAATAACTACGTTATTAGTTATTAATATATCAATATTGATAATTAATAAATGAAAAATTATTTAATATTTTCATGTTATTTATTTTTATATATTTTAATATGTTTATACGATTTTTTTTGTTATTTTTATGTGCTATATATTTGCCCCACAACCTAAAATTTCTGGATCCACTGGCCTAACCTAACAAGTAACAACTTTGATTTCTTGGCCGGCAAGGTGGTTATAAACAATAAAATAATTCATATAAAAAAGGCAGATGTTATTTGCCATTACATATACTGAAGATTGATGTTATATATATAATCCATCCATGAAAATCAGTCCCATGAACTTGACAACTTTATTAAGTGATGGATAATTTGGTGTTAGATTACAAGAATGATCATTCTGAAATAACAATGTATAGATGATTAAATTGGAGCTGCAGGTTGAAGTGTGAGATGGCCTTGCTGAACAAACGATGCAATGCAGTCATCAAACATTTCTTCAATTGACTTAAACTTGACTCCCAGACTCTTCAGCCTTGATGTGTTCAGATCGTAATGCGGTCTATCTAGTTTCTCGAACCTGAAAATCCAACTAATTCTATTTAATAATTCACATTACACCCAAATTAAACATAATTAGCAACAAATTAAACCTTTTAGGAATAGGGAGAGTAGGATAACGAGCTGAAAGCAAAGCAACCAAATCATCATTATCCATCACAACAGAGCTGCAAAGGTATCTGCCACGGGAGGCTTCATTCTCATACACAAGGATATGGCAGAGCGCCACGTCATCGATGTGAACGTATCCCATCCTTCCATGCCATTGAAATCTCTCGGTTTCACCTTTGAGCAACCCTAGCACATCAGATGCCGTAGAACACAGATCTGGCGGCAAGCTTGGTCCAACGATGAACGAGGGTAGAATCGTCACTAAATCGATCCCATTCTCTCTGCAATACTCCCATGCCGCTCTCTCCGCCATTGTCTTCGACATCACGTACCATGCCTGCAGTTTCTCGCAGAGCTCCAAGGAGCTCCATGAAGACTCGTCTAGAGGTACTTTTGGATCAAGATCGTCTCGAACCCTAAGAGTTGAAGAAGACGAAGTTAATACCACACGACGCAGCGCCGGATTCTTCTTACACGAACGCAGCACGTTTAGAGTACCTTGGAGAGCCGGCTCCAACATCTCCGCCTGTTATATGCACCAGATTTCATCAGAACTTAAATGTGTTCGGACGAGAGTAGTATTAAAATAGATAACTTTTTTAGAAGTTTTCGTGTTGCACCTCTTTGAAAAAGACACCAAAAAATTTGTACCTTGGCATTTGACGAAGGCTTGAGGACAGGAGAGGCTATGTGGAACACACCTTTGCATCCGTTGATGGCATTGTCGAAGCTTCCTTCTTCCATTAGATCAGCTTGGACGAGGTGTAGTCTCTCTCTTGCACCTTCTAGACTCCATAAGTGTTCAAATTTCTTGTGCTTACGTAAATCTCTCACAGTTCCAGTGACATTATAACCACACAAAAGAAGTCGCTTGATAAGCCAAGAAGCTAGAAAGCCGGAAGCTCCAGTCACACACACTCTCTCTTTCTCTTTTTCCATCTTCATATCTCTCTCGTTAATTCTTATAACATGCATATATATACTGCAACTCTTTCCACAAGGATAGAATGATAAAGCTAATTGGCAATTTATTATAATCAACTCCTTGCACCAACAATGCATGACCTTCCTACCTTTGCTCTAACCATGCTGCTAGCCTCCATCACCACGTTTTTTCTTGTAATTACAAATTTCAAACCCTATTCCGTTCAACTACTAATTCAATTCTAATGGTAGTAAATAGACCAAAAAAAACAGTCAGAACTTACCTTATTTAGCATTAATTAATTGTCGTAATAATTAATAAATACTAAATAAGACAAGTTATGGCTGTTTTTGGCTGATATTTTTTGTTATCAAACATTTTCCGTATAGTATATATTGTAATTGTATAACAAAAAATGATACGTAGATTATTATTATTATTATTATTATTATTATTATTATTATTATTATTATTATTATTATCAATCACGTTAAATATATACTAAAATCAGCTACTAAAATTAGTCATCAGAATATAATACATTTTAAAATATAAATATATATTAAAAATATATTAAATGATACATTTATTTATATACCAATTATATATTAATTAATTTTAGTAACTGATTTTAATGTACAAATAATATTTTTATATTATTATTTATAGAGAAAAGGACAATTTAGTCCCTGACCTTTTAACCCGAGGACATTTTCGTCCCTGAACATTGGAAAATACATTTAAATCCCTGACGTTTCTTAAAATAAGACCGATCAGTCCCTCCGTCCATGAGCCATCCTCAGAGCGGACGGAAAACGCTAAGATGGCTCCCCCTATGCTGACCTGGCTCATCGGCATTCCCACGTGGCAAGTAAGTGAGATGGAGGTTTTGAAAACGGGACACATTAGTCCCTCTAACACAAAACGACGTCGTTCTGCCCTGGGGACATTAGTCCCTCAAACACAGGAGGGGCTTGAGGAATTGGAGTTACACACAGCTTTGCCCTGGAGTTACACACACCCCAATGGTGACGCCACCACCCTCACCACCACCCCCAATCACCATAACAACCACCCTGTTCTGACCCTTCACCTCAAAGACCCCATTTTGGAACAAAATTCAGACACCCTTTTCACACCAACACCAACAATGGCTTCCACAAACTCCACCAACTCCACCGACCCTCTTCCTTCCCCTGATGACATCGCCGCCAAAGCCCTCACAAAACGATTCGACGCACTCATCACAGTTCGAACCAAAGCCATAAAGGGAAAGGGTGCTTGGTACTGTCTCCCAATTTCAGCACAGGATTGAGGCCCGGTTCGGTTCCTTCTCCGCTTCCAATCTCAGTGGTCAACACCGGTTCGAACCATAGCAACAATAGCAGGAAGAGGGCTTCACCTGCATCACCTGTTCCTTATCAAAATCATGCCTTGGCAATGGTGGAGTCTTCAAAGTTTGGTCCTTTTGGTGGTAAAATTGGGTACACTCAGGTGCATGGTAACTCTGTGAACCAGCACCATCATCATAATCAGCATCAGCATCAGCATCATCAGCAGCAGCAGCATTTAGTACTGTCTGGTGGGAAGGAAGATTTGTGTGCTTTGCCTATGTTTGAGGACAGTGTGAAGAAGCTCAAGAGCCTTAAGACCTCACCTGGTCCTGCTTTGAGTAAGGAGCAGGTCAACTCTGCCCTTGAGTTGCTCTCTGATTGGTTGTGTGAGACTTGTGGTTCTGTGTCTCTGGCCACAATTGAGCACAGAAAGTTTCAGGCTTTTCTAAGCCAGGTTGGTTTGCCTGCAACAAATACTTTGAGGCGTGAAATCTCAGGTCCAAGGCTTGATGCTAAGTTCAGTGAGGCCAAGGCTGAGTCTGAGGCCAAGATAAGGGATGCCATGTTCTTTCAGGTGGCTAGTGATGGTTGGAAGAATATGAATTGGTATAGTTTGTGTTGTGGTGGTGAGAATTTGGTGAAGTTTGTGGTGAATCTTCCCAATGGTACTAGTGTGTTCCAGAAGGCTTTGTTCACTGGTGGAGTTGTGTCTTCCAGTTATGCTGAGGAGGTTCTGTGGGAGACTGTGACTGGTGCCAGTGGAAGTGTTGTTCAAAGGTGTGTTGGGATTGTTGCAGACAAGTTCAAGGCCAAGGCTTTGAGGAACTTGGAGGCTCAGAACCATTGGATGGTAAATACTTCTTGTCAGCTTCAGGGGTTCATTAGTTTAATCAAGGATTTTAACAACGAGGGTTTTTGGAATGAGTTAGAAGCCGTTTATTCCATTGTGAAGGTCATAAGAGGAATGATTCAGGACATTGAAGCTGAGCGACCACTGATTGGTAGATGCTTGCCTCTTTGGGAGGAGTTGAGAACCAAGGTGAAAGAATGGTGTTCCAAGTACAACATTGCGGAAGGTCCTGTAGAGAAGCTAATGTGTCCAGGGACTAATGTGTCCAGAGCAGAACGACGTCGTTTTGTGTTAGAGGGACTAATGTGTCCCGTTTTCAAAACATCCATCCCACTTATTTGTCACGTGGGAACACCGATGAGTCAGGTCAGCATAGGGGAAGCCAACTCAGCGTTTTCCGTCCGCTCTGAGGGTGGCTCATGGACGGAGGGACGGATCGATCTTATTTTAAGGAACGTCAGGGATTTAAATGTATTTTTCAATGCTCAGGGACGAAAATGTTTTCGGGTTAAAAGGTGAGGGACTAAATTGTCCTTTTCTCTTATTTATACATATTCAATTTCAAAAAATATAAAAATATAAAATACATGAAAGCGAAACTACATCATCATGAACTTGCTTGACCAATCCACCAAAGTCCAAACTAAACCCAGAGACAGCGGAACAAATAGAAGGTCATGGCCCAAATCTGAATATAAAAGCCCGTTTGATTTCTCTTTACAACTTATGATTATGAAATTGCATATTCGGACCATAAACGAAGGGGAAAAAACGCTGAAACCGAAACTTTTAATTTGAAAAATAAGAACGCATATTAAGATTATTAATTAAAAATGTTTATATGTGTAAGGATATATATTAACTAAATCAATTACATTAAATATATATTAAAAATTAACTATTAAATTAATTATTTATATAAAATATAATATATATTAAAATATAAAAATAAATTAAATTAAATATATATTTATATATAAAATACATAATAATTAATTTACTAACTGATTTTTAATTTGCGTGTCGAATTTTTTAAACTCAATCTTTAACAAATATAGCTAGATTCTTTAATCTTGACCATAACGAAATGGTATTATATGTATATAGGATAGGTACGTAAAATCCAAGAGGACAGGACCCAACTAAGTACGGATATCTCTATTGGCCAGAAATAAAACCAAATTTCTATTTCTAAATTTTCCACTTCAGACTTCTGCTTTGAAAACGATTCTCTTAAGAAACTAATTAGGAGTGTAGTTAATTAAAGTCAACTAATTAAAAAAAATTCTGTTATAAAAAAAATTATTATCTTAATTTTTCAAATTTTAAAATAAAAAAAATATAGTTTGAAGTTATAATTAGCTTCCTAAATGTTTTCTTCTAAAAATTAACTTGCTTAATTACCACTTGCTTAGTATTTATGTTAAGGTTGGCTCCTTAAATTTTTTCTTGCAATATATATTATTATAATATTTACTTTAAGACACACGTCAAATTAATAACAGTTAATAATTCACCTTCTAATTTTGTTAATGTGAAATAGACACCTATTATATTTTGCAATGTTAAAAAATTATATCTCCAATCTTTTTTTTTTTTTTTTTTTCAGAAAATCTAAACTGGAACATTGTATGTTGATTACATTGCAATTATTGGTTGTACGGGAGAACCCACCATGGAAGGGGAATCAATCCACCAATGCCTCTTTAAATAATGGCCTATCAGTATAAGATCACTCCAAACATTGTGTTTGTTTGATTGACATTAAAAAGTGAATGCAGATATTGAAACTACAAAAAAATTCACAGTTGTCATCCACAGCTAATGGCTTTAATTTCTAATAAAACACATGCAAATATTTTTGTTTTCTAGCTATATGGCAAATGCTTTTCCAAGATCATGATTGATATATGTGACATATAATAATGTATATATATATATATATATATATATGTTCTGAGTATCAACAAAATATTTATTATTACAATACGTTCACTAGGCTTGTATTAAATTTTTCTTCACATGCAAACTCTATTAATTCAATTATTTCTCCCTTTTAATTTTGGGGCACTCATATAAAACGCTAAAAACGTATTTTTTAAAAATATTTTTCAGTAATTAAAATTTAACATATATAATCGATTAAATCATGTTATTTTTGTCAAAATTAGGTTAGACAAATTGATTTAACTAAAAAAATTATAAATCAAATTTTGAATTGATCTAAATTAATATTTTTTTTAATAAAAAATGACTACAATATTTTTATTATAGAGAATAATTAAAATACTCTTATTATATATATATATATATATATATATATATATTAATTTTAAAAATTCTAAATCCTAATCCTACGATAGAAAAATAAAGGACTAAAATTTAGGATTCTCAAAATTAATATATATAATAAAAGTATTTTAGTCATTTTCTATAATACGATATTGTAGTAATTTTCTATAAAAAAAATAATATTAATTTAGACCAGTTCAAGATTTGATTCACCATTTTTCGGTCAAATCAATTTGTTTAGTGTAATTTTGACAAAAATAACACGATTTAATCGATTATATATGTTAAATTTTAATTATTAAAAAACATCTTTATAAAAAAAAAAATTTAAGCATCTTTATCTGAGTGGCTCCCTTCAACTTTTCCTTGTTTTGGTGTGCATATATTAATTAACTCGCCAATCATATACTTAATTAGTTAAGTTCTTCTATTAAAACAGAGTTTGGAGAACTTGAAAACGGAATAAAGAGCAATAAAAATTAAATATTATAGGCAAAACAAAGTAGTAGTACAATGACTTGACAATGATTATAAGAACCCACCATTGACAAAACCACCATAACTTTCAAGATCACAATCCCTGTAGAATATTTCCTTTATTAGCACTATGCAATTTTCATGCAATTGAAAATGAAGTGACTTCTATCTCCAATTCATTCATATTCGACACGGCCAATATAACTGCAAAAATATAATCATAATCAGAAGGGTATGCATGTTAATTAATTACTATACTCCAAATCTTAGCCCAAATTGTTGTTTTCGTGAGGCATCCAACTTCCCTTAGCTTTGCCAACCGTATTCAAATTTTCTTAGTGTATGCATGTTAATTATCTATAGGCAAAATATAACAGGAACAAAGATGCGGGTCATATATATAAACAATGTAACAAAATTATGACTTATATAACAAGTGTATGCAAATATTCATAATGATTAGTAAAATCCATAATTTGGTTCACGTTTTTCATGGAAGAAGGACATGAATCCAAGTTGGCAAGTCACGTTGCGTTGAAAATATTTGGCACTTGTTTCAGTGTAGCAAGCGTTAAGGGACACATACATCTTGTCCCACCAAATTAACTTAATTGTATTTATATTATATTGTTATTTAGCTTAGCTTGGCCATTATTTTACTTTCGGCTTTTATTTTCAAGAAGATAATGTTTTATCCATATAGCTTTCAATTTAAATCTCACCGCTTTTAATCTTCAAGGAGAATTGTTTGCCATTTGGAGAGGATATCTCTTAGTTTGAGATGTGGGTCAACGAGATGTTATTTGTGAGACGGATTGTGTGAAAGCATTTAATCTTGTTACTCAAGATGGTTTTGGATTTATTGATCCATTAGTACTCAAAATAAGAGATATCATGCATTGGAATTGGCGTGTTGACTTTCGTTTGATTATGAGAAATGCAAACCAGTGGCAGATACTATGGCAAAGATGACGATGAAATTACAACTTTCACATATAGAGTTTCTTTCACCTTGAAAAGAGTTTAAGAGTAATCTTAAATGTAATTGTCCCTATATTTAAACAGTTCTTTGTTTTATTTGTTTTGTTTTTCTTTGTTTAATTTATTTCAGTCATAAAAAAAATCTCACCGCTTTTACTTAATTATTCGGAAACTTGCGTCAATTGTCAAACTCATTATTAGCATTACTGCTCATTTTAATGTGTTGATATTTTTAATGTATTTTAAAAATAGCTTTATGTTAAAATTCTTAATTTTTTTTATTAGTTTTTAACATTAAAAAATTAACAAGCAAGGATTTATCATAGTGAAATAATAAATGCCTAGTGGTAGGAAAATGAAGACATATAGTTAAGCCAAAAAGAATCTAATCACATGTTAATGTTCCCATTTTCACTCAAATAATCAGTGTCTCCAAGTAGCATTTTTCTTATTTTTATGTCCATCTAGAAGCATATATTTTACATTGTTTAAAACATGACGGTAGTGGATTGAAACCTGAGGACGAATATACAAAAAAAAAAAAACTGAGATGGAGAGATTAGAGTATGTATGTAATTGAGGCAATAAAATAATAAATTAATTAACAAAATTTGAAAAAAAAAAAGGAACACGCCCAGTGGGACTCGAACCCACAATCGCTTGATTAGAAGTCAAGCGCCTTATCCATTAGGCCATGGGCGCTGTTGATGAACTATTAGCATTATAATTTTAATAATGTTTGTTAAGATAACACCAATAATGAAAAATATTAAAAATAAACAGAATTTATTTTTTTTGTCATTATTTTTAATTATCAACTTATTTTTTTAATTTAAAAATTTAACAATATATTTTTATACATTAATAACTAATTGCTAGTCAAAATAATAAATTCTAATAGTTTTTAATATTTTTCATTAAGAATATCAAATTGAACTTTCAAGCACTATCGTTAACTATTAATTATGTGATAGATTTTTTTTTGGTGACTGAATTATGTGATAGATATGTCATGTCACTCTATTTTATTCAACAACCATCATAATTTTATATTATTTCTTTTTAAAATTATCATTTTTGTTGAATACAAATAATTAATCAATATCTAATAATGAAACGGTAGAAGCTAAGAAAATCCAAGTAATTTTAAATAATTATGCTAATTGCTAAATAAAAATAAATGAGAAAGGAACAAGAAGCAGGTTCTGGTCCTTAGCTTCTATATTGCTAAACAGCTAAGCTAGCTTTAAGCAGTGACTAAATGATCTTAACCACCAAATTCAGATTTATTTAGTTGTACTTTGCCAAAAATGTGGAATCGTCAACTGCATTAACAAAATTGGTTCAAAGTATATGAATCATACCGATAAAGGCTACTATCCCAGTGATTAGACATAAAGTTTTATTTTCGATATATTTATGAGAAAGTATAGGGAGCTAATGGCCTAAGCGTACAATGTGTACAATGGAGATTTAAGAAGTATTAGAGATATGACCATTAGTGTTACATTGTCCTATCATGTTACACTTTTGGGATGAGTGGGTTCATAACATGGTATTTAAAAAATTACGGAAACTTGGTATTTTTTAAACCCTATATATATATTTCATCATTTAAACAAATAATATAACTAATTGAAACAAATTAAATAATATACATTAGTACAAAACTACAAATACTTAATTAATAGCAATTGAGGACATTGGTCATTGGTGGCAATGATTGAGTAGAATATAATATAATATAAAAATTGCAGAACTGTTACACATGTCATGGTAGATTGCGATTACGAAGACAAAGCAATCAAAACCACCAACCCCTGCTGCCTCCTTTGTCCATTGTCCTTTTCAAGCTAAACTTGCAATTAATATTTGCTGAATCCTATGTATAATGCCATGTGTTCATTTAATTATTACATGTACAAAATTCACATAGCCAACATATTACATTGATGTAAATTAATGGATTTATTTTTTTCCGATCTTGTTGAAGTAATTAAAATGCAAATGTATATGCATCAAGGAAAGATTGAGCCGTTAGATTTTGGGTTCACCAAAAATCGAACTTTTGACCTTTCGAATCTAGAACTCTAATATCATATCATGAAACTACTCATCCCAAAAGTATAATCTGATAGGATAATATAACACTAATGGTCATATTTTTAATACTTTCTAAACCTCAATTATACACATTGTATACTTATGCCATTGATTCCCTATACTCATTCTTTAAGAGTAATTTATTAAAAAATGATATCATACATCAATTAGTTTACTCGAAACAAAGATATATACTTCATGAAATTTCCACAACTAAAATAATAGTCTTAATTTGTACCCCAAAAAAAAAAAATAGTCTTAATCTTACCCTTTCTATCCCAAAAGAAAAAGTGTCCAATTTCGTGTGTCTCGTCTTTTTCTCTTTTTTTTTTTTCTTTTCTTTTTTTTAGTTTTTTATGATGTGGTGAGTGAAAGTGTGTGGTCCGGCATGAAACCATACCACATAAATAATGGAATAATCTAAAATCTAATTAAATTGTTTATTATGATGAATGGAATCATTAGAAAGACGCAGATAATATAGTATAGCTTAAGTATCAAAATGTAGTGAAGTTTGAATTATTAAATAAAACTTGACATTACAATTTTATTTCCATGCATGCATTAATCCAATTTTGTATTTACTTTATATATTTAAGTTAATACTAACTAATTGTGTCTATTGTATTACCCTTTATTAAAAGTATTAACTTTTAGCATTTTCTTGGAATTAATATATACAAATTAAAAATGAGATGATGACATCATATATATATAAAAGGCTAATAGGAATAGGTAGGAAGAACGTAAAATATAGCAGTGCAGTGACCCACACAATGCATGGCATTGTTAATAATAATATTATTGGGGACACATTCACAGTGCTGTAAGCTTCAACTTGCATGGAAGATTCAAAAGTGACAAAAACAAAGCCTAGTTCTAAGGCTTTTTTTTTTTGTGTTTTGTGTGGACATCCATCACTACATGCATGCATGCAATGCAGTAATATCTCTTATGTAATATAATTTGGAGAATTATAAAATGAACGGTAGACAAAATATTTTTAGATGAAGTATTATGATCAAATTGGAGAATTATATATTGTGTGTGTCCCCGCCTTATGCAGCAACCCATTGGCCAGCGGCAGGCCCTTAAATGGAACTCCGATCCGCGACGGATTAGTCTTTGGCATGTTGGGGAATACCGTGAGAAAAAAAAATATATATATATATGGTGAATTCTACCCAACCCCCTCTAAAATAACATGTAAGTTACCCTTCATGATGTGTCACATTTTAATTGGTCATTACTTAACTATAGTTGGATTATTTTGTAATTTATTATTTGAGATGGGTAATTGTATAATTTCTTAAAATATTAAAATTCTACCCCATTAATTGAAGCACGTTCTCACGCAATCTCTTTCTACAGTGCATCATTCCTTAACGAGTCGTTGAATTTCCATGGCTTGTAACTTCTTCGTTCTTCCCAGTATAGTCAGCACCGACTTCCAGTATAGTCAGCACCGACTTCATTGCTATCTCATGTCCCCTCACTCAATCTCTTTTTTTTTTTTTTTTTTTACCATGGATCATTCCTTACCAATATAATTAATGGTTAGTTTGGTTATTAAATTTTTTTCATTAAAAATAATATATGGAATATATATTCATATGTAAAATATAATATAATATAATAAAATAAATCTATTAAGAGTACTTAAAAGTATAATTAAAATCAGGAATATATAAATATAATAATAAAATTTGTACTCTAAACAAGTAAACATATCTTTTATCATACATAAATTATTTAAAAAAAATATAAATTGTTAAAATTAATAACACAAATTTAAAATGATAAAATTCAACTTTCTTACAAGTAATTTTTATAGTATTTTTATTCTTTTAATTTTTAATTTATTAATATTTTATTATTTAATTAATGATTAAACAAATTATTTTCATGAGAAATATTTTTTGTATAATCTTAAAGAAGAGACCAATATACCAATTTAAAAATTAACGTAAAAATGATATTTTAAATAAAAAATAGTTAATATTAAAATTTTTAAATACAAAAGCAAATTATATAGATATTCAGGATATAAATATAAAATACATGTTTAAAATAAATAAAGGAGACAAAAATAATTATTTATTTCTCATGAGTACTTCCATTTTATCTGTTTTATTTATTTTATGCATATATTTTATATTTATCTTTTAAATATTTATACAAATTATTTTTATATTTAAAAATTTTAATATTAAATATTTTTTATTTAAAATTTCATTTTTACTTTATTTTTTAACCTAATATATTGGTCTCTTCTATAAGATAATACAAAACATAATTTTTTATAAAAATAATTTGTTTAATCATTAATTAAATAATAAAGTACTAATAAATTGTAAATTAAAAGAATAAAAATATTATAACAAATACAGTAAAAAATTAGATTTTATTATTTTAAATTTGTATTATTAATTTTGATAATATATTATTTTTTAAATAATTTATGTATGATAAAAAATATGTTTACTTGTTTAGAGTACAAATTTTATTATTATATTATTATATTTATGATTTTAATTATACTTTTAAGTATTTTAAATAGATTTATTTTATTATATTATATTTTAAATATGAATATATATTCCATCTTGTAATTAAATAAATATATATTTTGCGTGAGAACGTGCTTCAATTAACGGGTAGAATTTTAATATTTTAAGAAATTATACAATTATCCATCTCAAATAATAAATTACAAAATAACCCAACTATAGTTAAGTAATGACCAATTAAAATGTGACACATCATGAAGAATAATTTACATGTTATTTTAGAGGGGGTTGGGTAGAATTCACCTATATATATATATTGTGTGTGTGTTCGTAATTTTATTATTAGTTAATTTTTTTTATTGAGCCAACAATGGTTAAACCAACTTAAATAACTGATTTTTTAAAATTAGAATAAAATAAAATAGTTAACAATAAAATACACTTTTAATCAATATTAAGTATTTTGTCTTTTTAAAAATCCAATTGGTGTATGTTGATTCAATTGATTTAATCTTCTTTTTGGTTGAACAAAAAACTAAGTTTGGAGAAAAAAAAATCATACTGCATAGAAAAAAAATGTTAAAGAAGCAATACTTTTTATTAATATTAACTAACACGTTAGTTAAATATTTTATTTTTATTAGATTTAAAATTTTTCAAATTCTAAACCTCCTGATAAATGTTATTAATCATATAGCAGTATTATTATTATATGATTGTGGATGAAAAGTAGATTTTGAAAAGATTAGATAATGTTCTCATCAACTTGCATTGCAAGATAAACTTCGAATTACTATTGCTATCGAAGTCATGCCCTATCAATAATAATATTATATTATTACCGTAGAGTTTAAAAGAAATATTAGGTAAATAAATTATTTTTATATTCAAGTTTTTTTTTTTTTTTATGTTTTCCCTTCTTTTTTAACTAAAATCTATAGTTATTAATCATTAAACTATTAGATTAATTTAATTAAATAATTATTAAAATAACTTGATAATGTAGTATCATTGATAATTTAACTTCTTCCACATTTATTTGATGGATGATGATGAAGATCGATGGCAATACATTATGTAATTAAATGTGATGAGATAATAAAAATACTCACACTTTTCTTTTAGTTTCTTAGTTTCTCCCTACAATAATACTTTCAAATACTTATGTTCTTAAAAGGATTAAATTCCTATCCAAAGTAAGCCTTGTATATAAGTAATGCATGTATAAAGACACCTAAAACATTTTTTTTTAAAGATATTTCTTAGTAATTAAAATTTAACATATATAATCGATTAAATCATGTTATTTTTGTTAAAATTAGGCTAGACAAATTGATTTAACCGAAAAAATAGTGAATCAAATCTTAAACTGGTCTAAATTAATATTATTTTTTATAAAAAATTACTACAATACCTTTTATTGTAGAAAATGTTTAAAATACTCTTATTTTATATATATATATATATATATATATATATATATATATATTAATTTTAAAAATTCTAAATCCTAACCCACGATAGAAAAATAAAGAATTAAAATTTAGAATTTTCAAAACTAATATATATAATAGAAGTATTTTAGTCATTTTTTATAATAAGGTATTGTAATAGTCATTTTCTAACAAAAATAATATTAATTTAGACCAGTTCAAGATTTGATTCACCATTTTTCAATCAAATCAATTTATCTAGTCTAATTTTGACAAAAATAACACGATTTAATCGATTATATATGTTAAATTTTAATTATTAAAAAATATTTTTATAAAAAGACGTTTTCAATGTCTTTATCTGAGTGGCTCCTATGCGGTATCCTTATTCATGGAAATTCATAAAGAAATATTAATTAAAGAACGTGGAAATCATCAATTTTATGTTTCCCTACACGTTTTTAATTTGTTCCCTTTTTTTTTTCATGTTGCCCTATTAAAATTTTTTATTAATAAAATTTTTAAATACATATTAGTTAAACTCATACAATATTTAAAAATATTAAAATAAATATGCGATAGATTTTGGAAAAGATATTTTTTAGACACATCAATTTATAATATTTATTTATGATGTTTTCTTTTTAAATGCCTCAATCTGATAAGTGAATCAAGTTCCGACAACCTTATTTAATAATAATAGGAAACGAATAAAGTACTACTGTTTACCATGTAATCATGTATGAAGAATTGCATAATTGCCATGAGGCATGAATCACGCGCTAACCTCCTTCGTACCTTACTCAGCACTATATTAAACTCCTCACTAAGAACTTGATGATTTATTATTCATTTTAAATTCATAGTATATATTTAATTTAAAGAAAAGTATAGGTAAACAATAAAAATATTAAACAATATAAACAATAGATATATCGGATGTTCATTTACTAGTATATGGATGATTATTTTAATATTAAAATTTAGAAAGTTAATTTAAAGGTGTAGTATGTTTTTATTTGATTAGTGGTTGTTCATATTGTTCAACAAAATCATTGTTTCCTAACATTTCTCTTAATTTAATTACATTTTTTGTTAGGTTTATATTGTAGTGGACAATCGCATATAATTTATCCTGGTATCAAATTTATAGTTAAATACTACTAGATAATTTAATATATTTAATTAAATTATCATATAGTAATTTTAAACTATTATCATATTGATACACTAAAAAAACTCTATATTGTATTGGTAGTTCTTTTTGGTAGGTAAGAGAGAATAATTCTCAATGGTTCATAATCCTTGACTAAATGACTCATTATCATGAAGAAAATTATTTTTCAATTATCTATGCATAATGCACAAAGAATAAATGTAACTTTGTCAGGAAATAAAAATTATATAATTAATAATGGTGGAAACTCAGGTACAGTCGACACGTGAAATTAATAACTAATAGCTGTTAAATAATTTGATTGATTTGACTAAATTTTTATCTAATGACTTTTAACTATCAATTTACGTAAAGTCAGCTGTACCTGAGTTTTCACCGTTAATAATTTATTAAACAACGTAATAAAGTGATGGCAAAATCAGTGACAACACAATATAAGCATTGGAGAGTAAACACTGATATGAGTGATATCATCATGATTCCAATAATTAAGTTTATGATAAAAACCTCTTTTATACATTATTAAGATTTAAATCATTTGATCATAGGAAAGTTTCTCAAAACAAAGAAGATCATTGTAGAATAAATGGCGATAAATAAAAAGAAAAGCGAGTTACTACTTACTAGCAAAAGATAAGAAGAGAAAGGAAACAGAGAAAGCAAGCAGGGGAAGCAGCATTATATTACAGTTAGACCAAAAATAACGAATCAGCCATTGATGGCAACATCTGATTATGATAGCAAAATGAGGCAACACTCACGAACACCTCCAAACACTTTGGAACTGAATGATTCATGTTTCTACTAAACAGAACCCCAAATTGGAACCACACACTCAGAGGCAGAGAGGTCTTCTGCTTCAAACATCATCATCATTTCCGACAAAGTTGAAGCCGCCATTGGCGGGAACACCCAACTGTCCACCGAGTCAAGAAGCATGAACTCAGTCCCCGAGTCAACCGAGTCGAAGCTCTTTTCTTCTATATTTGGCAGCTCTACAATCTCGCTCAGCTCTGACGACTCTGTTTCCTCTGTTCCTTCTTCCGAGTCAGAGGAAACAGAGTCGAAGTCTACCATGGCCGCAGCCTCTGCTGCCGCGGCCTGGATGTCACGTGGAGTCGGCGTGACTGGTCTAGGAAGCAGTTTAGCAATCTTTGGGAAGTTAAGAATGGCTGCTTTGCCCTTAATGCACAAGGCGGCGACGTCGTGCGCACGCGCGGCCATTTCCGGCGTAGCGAAGGTGCCGAGCCAGATTCGAGATTTTTTGCGAGGCTCGCGAATTTCGGAGACCCATTTGCCCCAATTTCGCATCCGTACACCGTGGTAGACGGGGTGCTTGCTGCAGTCTCTGGGTTTCTTGGGCTTGCTCTGTTTTTTAGGGGAGCGTGTTGTGGAGGAAGTGGTAGAAGCTTCAGCCATTGTTGAATTTGTAATCAGAAAGGGAATGTTTGAGAAGAAGAAGAAGAATATTGATAGTACATGATAGTAGAATGATTGATATAGAGGTGCCAAGAACAGAGGCAGGAGGCAGAGGAATAGCAGTGTGTGATGAGTAGAAATATAGCTTATGAGTAGGCTTTTTGTAGCCAAAATGGTACGCTCCCATACAGGATATAGCGACCTTTAACCTACCAATAATATGTTCAACTATGTAAGCTCTACGCTGAAATTAGTCACAAAATTAGTTATTAGTATAAAATATATATTAATATATAAAATAAAATAAAATTATTTTATAATTATGTTTATATAAAATTAATATTTAAAAATTATTAAATAATTTAATAAATTTGACTAAATTATTGTATAATAATTTTTAATTATTAATTTTATAAAAAAATAATTATATATAAATTTTTATTATAAAATAAATATTGATAATAAAATAAATAATACATGTATTTATTAATTAATTTTAATGATTAATTTTAAATTATATATAATATTTTTAAAATATATTTTTGTTTGGACTTAATAAAAAATATTAGATAATTTAAAGTATTTAATTAAATTATTTTTAAAATTTTTAATGATTTATTTTATATAAAAATAAAAAAAAGTATAAGAACCAACATATTATTTGTCAATTTATTGTCAATAATAATTAAGTATTATATTTTAAATATATATATAAAGAGATACATCCAAAAAATATATTTATAAAGACACTTCTATTAAATATAGCTATAAAAAAGATATTTTTATTAGACACATCTATAAAGATACTTTCATTAAATACAGTTATAAATAAGAATTGACAAATATTGACAGAAATACTGTTGATAACGTAGGTAGCAGGACTGTAATAAATTTTGAGCTTTCAATATGTTTTAGTTTGAAAAATGTTAAGAGGGCAGCATTTTTATTGGGAAGATCAGAAAAATGTCGACTTGATTCATATATAATTTTATCACATGTATTATACAACATGGTCAATAGTTGCTACAAGCTAGATGTTGATTGATGATACACTCTTGTAAACACAAACTAGGGAATTTTTCAGGGAGGGAAAAAAGAAATAAGTGAAGAAATGTGGATACTTTATGAGTAATAAAACATACTGGGGTTAAAAATGGAAATGCATAAAGATAGAAATTAATGTTTCCATTAGGGTTGTCTAGTGAAGAAAATACTACCAGGTGATGCAGTAGCAGGAAGGATTGGGTGGAGCAACGGACAAGAATGACGCAGTAGATAGAATCTCAATTTAACATTTAAAATTTTTAATATTAAAATTTTAAATAAATCAATTAATTTTATAAAATTTTTATTAAATTTAATAATTTTATGATTTAAAATTTATTAAAATTTTATATTTTACGTATTTAATTTATTTTTTTGATTGCACGTGAAATCTCAATTTTTTTCGCCTTACACAACACCACATACATAGGCCCCACACAGGTATTTTGTATTTAGTATTTTGTACTAGCAATGTTGTTATTAATTATAAAGTTTTAATTATTTATTTAATGCTATCAACCTGGCCTTTCTGGCTAAGCCTCATAAGTCCACATCTCACCTTTCTTGTGCTCCCTTATTTAGCCCCTAGGGGTCAAAATTGTCTGGTGCATTGTCCAAACCCCATTCCCCACCTATTTAAAGGATTTTCACATCCAATTGCTGCCTTCCACAATTTCATAATTCATTAGCCCTTTGGACAAACTCTATGCTACACTCACCACTACTCTTACCATCATTTCTTCTTTTTCTTTTGTTTTTTTCCTTTATTTAATTATTATTATTAGAATTTAATTTTTATATATTATCAGTATAACAACATTATTTATACAAACAACTAATTATAAATTAGAATAAAATATATTTTTTATTGTTAAAATTTATCTCAAAAATATTCTTAAACTTTATTTTGTTTCATTTATTCTTAAATTTTTTATTTGTATCAAATATATTTTTAACAGTTAAATTTTAAAAAAAATTAGGACTAATTTAGTAATAATATATATGACAATTATGTCTGATTTGTTTGTGTTAAAGATTATTTTTGAGAAATTATTGTTGAATTAGTGTTAAATTTTTTGAAAAATTAGTTGTCAAGGATATGTTTGAAGCAATTAAAAAAATTTTTGAGATAAAATTAAAACAAAATAAAATTTAGAAATATTTTTAATTAATAAATTTTAAAAATAAAAAATATACTTTATCTTATAAATTATATCAAAAAAAATAATTAATCTTTATATTTAAAAAAATAAATCTAATTAGATAATCGTATAATTTTTTTTACACTATTATATTGTACTAAAATTAAACTACTATTATTTATTATTATAAAATGTTTTAATTTATGTTGTTTCTAATTGTTAGGACTTGGGATAGTACTAATTGAGATAGAAGGGAATTAAAGTCTTAATCATCCATTCTAAGAAAAATGAATGCATGGGATGATAACGCACTTTATCTTTTGGGAGGCTAAATATTCCATTAATGTCTTAATCATTGTTTGTAAGTTAGTAAGCATAGCTACACATTGACATATATATAACCATAGTCCATAGATTATAGATAGATATAGGTTTGCTTTGCTTTGCTTTGCTTTCGCTTATTAATCAACGACACCAATATATGATGCTCTAGAATCTAGATATGTAGGGGGTGGTAGCCCTTAATTGCTAATTGCTATGGATTTTTTAGAAACCGCCACTATATATCCACGTTACCACTATGGAAGTGACACATCTAAATTAGATGCACTAAAAGTAAAAATCATTTCAGCATCACCGTCTATATCACCATCACCAATTATTCAAGATCTATGTAAGCGTGAAAATCACATCAATAATCTACACATGATAATAATATATGTATATATAAGTGCACAATATCATATTTAGTAAAATAAAAAAAATATTGATATAATATATATATTCTTTAAGATGAATTCTATCCTACTCTCTCTAAAGTAATATGTAAGTTATCTTCACTGATGTGTCATATTTTAATTGAGTGTTTATTTTAACCTGAGTTACTTTAATCTTATGAGAGTTAATAATATTTTGAAAGACGGTGACGGTCTGATAGAAGAAGAAAATGAAACACACAATAAGACGGTGATACTTAGGAGGCACAACGACGACGATAAAAGAGTAGGGAGGAGTAAACGCAATTAGAGAGAGTTGGAGTACCTTTTATAGAAGAATGATTTAGGAAGAAAAAATAAGACACCCAATGAGACGGTGATGTTTGGGAGGCGCAACGACAACGAAAGAGTGGAGAAGATAACTCAGGTTAAAATAAACACCCAATTAAAATATAACACATCAGATATGGTAACTTACATGTTACTTTAGAGAGGATACGATAGCATTCACCATTTTTTAAATATTCACAGGTTAAATTCTTGAAGAGTAATTTGAGCCTTAGGTGACCATACATCATAAAGGAATAAAAGAATATATAAGCATGCTAATTCGAGCATTATACATCCAAATTACTTAGCATAATTTCTTAGGGTTTCCATAAGTGCTTTATTTTGAGGGTAGACTAGGGAGATATTACATTATTGCGTGTTTGTTGGAATAAATATAATATAGAATACTATGTTGTTCCCAAACAGATAATGATTACTGATTAGGAATACTTTTATTAATCATTTTTCTATTACACTAAAATATGCTACGTACTGTTTTCAATTTTCTGCAACAATGAAGTTTTGGTATACACATTGATCGCTATTGTCGTGACATTCATTATGAAAAGTATAATTTATTATTTTCAATATTTTACCAATATTTCGCAACGTATTATATCTACAAGAATAGTGTGGTAATGCCAATAATATATAGGAAAAAAGACAGATAGGTCCTGACTTTTTAAATTTTTGACAAATACATTCTTGACAAAATTTAAATATAAAAAAGTCTTTGACTTTAATAAACGGAAGACAATTTAGTCTTTCCATTTATTTGTCTCTCATACACCAAATGGAATTGGTTGACGTGGCTGAAATGATGTCTAAGTGTCCGTTACGGTGCTACGTTGGAAAGAAAATAAAGTTCGAAAGACAAATAAGTCCTTGACGTCATTTTGCAAATAAAGTAGTAGTCTAATATTAAATAAATATCTGAGGTTGTAACTTCTAAATTGAGAATTTCATCAAGTCAATGCGTTGGGAAAAAGGTACTTAATTAATATATGTTAAGGGTTATTATTATTAGAGTAGAGTGATAAATAAATTTTTTATTATTTACATTTTGTATTAATTAGTTTTTAAAAAAATTATTAATAAAGTTTTTTAAATAATAAACGTAGATAAATTAGTTTAAATTAATATTTTTTATTTTAATTATATAGACTAATTTAAAAATAGTATGTCTATATTTATTATTCTAAAAAATTTTATTAGTATTTTTTTTAGAGATTAATTTAATCTATTCAAAGTGTAAATTTTTAGAAGTTTATTATTATTATTATTATTATTATTATTATTATTATTATTATTATTATTATTATTCTTAACTTCTATAATATTAATATGTAACTAATAACATAAAAATGATGATAGTCATTATCTTTTTCCCACAATTTTAAATTTGAATTTGTTATTTTTAATGGATTTCATATTAAATTTATTTAATAATTTATTATAATATTAACTGAAATAATTAGCTGCTATAGTATTAATTTTCTGACATTATCTTTAATTAAACACTATGCAAGATTCTGAATACCCAAAACACTAGATATTTATAATATTTTGTTTGGTCTAAAACACAATGCCCCCTAATTAGAAACTTATGGCATTATTCAGAGAAACAGTTTTTGCCCACTCTATTCTGCTGGATCACGTGGCCAGGCCTTCAGGCTTCAACACAAAAACACAAACACAGCTATAACTAGCACCTTGCTACATTGCTCAGACAAGAGTTAGTTGTTTGATCCATCTTCTGCATCTGACAACTTGTAATTTAGATCACCTTAGATATTATATTCGATCAAACTTTTTAAATTATCAATCAAGGACTCATCATATTACTATACAAATACACAATACGCATATGAAAAATATTTGATAACAAAAAAAAAAAAGCTAAAAATAATAAGAACATATTTTATTTAATATTTATTAATTATTATAATAATTAATAAATATTAAAAAATTAAAATAAGATTTTTTTGTTTTTTTAATATTTTGTATGATAATGAATGATATTTTGTATGATAATATTTTGTTTTTTTAATATTTTTTTAATACTTTTTAATATAATTTTTTCAATAATTAGGGTATGATAATGAATGATGAGATTCTCATGCTTAGGTTTATTTTATGTCTCATGAACACTGTTATTTTTTAAAATGTTATTTATATACTAAAATCAGTCACTAAAATATCAACCATCAATATATATATATATATATATTAACATGTATTTTATATTAGTGACTAACTTTAGTGATTAATTTTAGTGTACATGTAGCATAGTCTTTTAGTTATATATATAATTGAACAAAGACCAAATTAAATAAAATATTAGAAAGATATTAATAATTTTATAATAAAATTAAATAAGATTAAAATAAAAATTTTAAAAGAATTAAATTAAAATTTATATATAATTTATAAAAAAAAAAATTAAAATTTAGGGAGGTCATTACCCTCCTCCCTTCTCACTACATACAAGATTTCGCCTCAGCAATTGGATAAACATATAAAACGTTAAAACTCTAAAAAAATAACATATATAGAGTTGAGTTACATATATATCTAAGAGAATATTATTCACAGCAATAATAACATAATGAGAAAGAGTGATATATCATATATGATGACATCATATTTCTGTAGCCATTGCGAAAGTTTTGTTTGTTACGAAATAGTCCGAAGGTCACTGCCACAAAAGCTTGTTATTTCTGAAAACTCCACAAAATAAATGCTGATGAGAACTTTAGTTACTTGAAGTGTGAATGAATACGTTTAAATCTTTAGCCTTAGCTTCCATAAGTTTATTAAGATACACGATAGATCCCAGTGTGATGATTGCTAGGAATATTACCATAAATTCCAACTCAGGCAGGAATAAGAATCATTTACAGCTAATGACAATTAATGTGATGTGTCTTTTTAACAACAAGAGTGATATCAGGACAAGAGCCACTGATCATAAAACAATGCCACATTTGTTTCATCTTTTAGGCACTCCAAACCATCGTATATATAAATGCATATTCATTGAGCCTTCATGTTTGAGGTACGTATCTAATACATACATGAATACGGATGATTGTATGTACGTACTTCCATGCATGCATGACAAGATAATAACTAAGACTACATAAATACAACTATGCTATTTCTACATTAAAATTAACTATTAAAATCAATCATGAGTATAAAATATTTGTTGAAATATAAATACACATTAAAAAAAAAAAAGCCAACAATGATAAATATATTTATACATAAATATATTGGTAACTAATTTTAATATTCAAATAGCATTTTGATATGCCTATGGCGAGTTATATACGTTCTACTGTTCTAGGTAAACTTAAAAATGTCTTTTAAGTTTTATTTTGTTTTAATTTTATCCTAAAAATTTTTAATTTACGTCAAATATACCACTGATAGTTAAATTTTCAAAATATTTAAGACTAATCCAATAATAATGCATGACAATTATATTTGATTTACTTGTGTTGAAGGTTGTTCTTATGTAATTATTGTTGAACTGATTTTAAATTTTTTGAAAAATTAGCCGTCGGGATTATTTTTGATACAAATCGAAAATTTTTAGGACAAAATTAAAACAAAATAAATCTTAAAAATATTTTTAAAAATATATTCAAAGTTTGATAACTATCAGTAAAGATCTAATTAAAAAAATCTAATATAATAATTCATCAGTAAAATTATAAGGACAAAGATAATATTTAAACCAATTTTTTTTTTATAAATAAAATAATATTTTGTTTAAAGTTTTCTTGTCATCATCGTCTGTTATGTTTAAAGTTTTTTTTTTCGTTAGGGATGTTTAAAGTTCGTTTTCAAAAAAGTGAAGCCCAGTACGGGTATAACCATTTTAAGGCCCACATAAAAAGGCCCAACAATATTCTGAGACAAAAAAAAATGACACGTGAGTCCTGCGTGTTCGTGCGGTTTGGGTTTCTGCACTGGTATGTGTGTGAGAGAGAGAGTGGAGAATGATAGCGTGCAGGTCTGTGTTTCTGAAATTCACCAACACGTATGTTGCTGCTGCTGCTACTGCTACTGCATCACATCGTATCTTTCAGGTTCCCTCATTCCCCACTCGATTTGTTTGTCTATAATTTTTAAATTTGTTCTAAGATTTTGATTTGAATTAATTTGAGAATTTCGGAACTGAGTAGGGAAAGTGCAGTTATCATAGTTTGAGGTGTAATTATATGATGCGGGGTAGAAATAGAAAGAAGAGAATATGCATTGATGATAAGAACTCCAATAACAAACCTAAAACCATGCTCTGGAGACCAGTTTCCACTACTGCCACTTCTTCTTCTCTAGGTAGCTATTACTATTACTCGCTTCCTTCTGTCATTTCTTAATCCTCCTATTAAATTCAGTAAAAACTTGAGTTATCTGAGCTACTATTAAATGGTGTGGTTTTCTAGAAAGTTCGGCTATGAAGGATCTAACGGTTGAGTCAGAAGATGGAGGGAAAGTTCGAGCCACTATTTCAACTGATCATACCATCAACGAAGCTGTTGTAGTTACTGATGAAACTACTGAATCGGCTACCTTTTTTTCCAATGATGAACAGAGAGTAATAGAAGGGGAATCGTCTAGTTCCATTGAGAAGCATTCAGTTTCTGTCGAGGCAAGATTAGAAATTTCACTTCCTTTCTTGATTAAAATGCTGTCAGCCTTGATTAAAATTGTTCTTCACACCTACTTCAAGCTAGTTTCTTTTCTGATTATGAACTGAACAGTGAAAAAAATTCTGTAGTTTCATCTTTGTTTTCTTTGTGTCTGTTGTGCAGGTTGGCACTTCGCTATTTCGATTTATTAAAGGAAAAGGGTGAAGCCGTAAAGCTAGTTTTAAATTTATGTTTGTCTTTGCTTGCTACATTGCTTTGCCAACTTGAAGTAGATAAATTTAAGAAGAAAATGAAAGGGAGGGTGCCTATTACATGGGTAAAGCTGATAAAAAGATTTCTTACATAGTTATAAATAGAAAACAAATTATGGGCTGGGCTGAAAAGGCAATTAATAATGCATAGAGGAATTTTAAATGGTTTTGGCTCTTGGATTCATATAGCCAATATATAGGACAATCGTACAAATATCATTGCTGTTGTCATATGCAAAGGTTAGAAGATTGAGTTTATTATTTGCGAAGTATATTATATACTTGTTGCTTATACGTATTGTTTCAGGGGATCCACACAACAGAAGATAGAAGAGGAATTGGGGGTTAAGATAATAATACCTACTTCAAAAGAAGATGATTTTGTGAGTAAGTTCCTGGCTGTACCTAAGTTACTGCCTAACTTGTATGGATCAAATTGAAATGTTTATTTTCTATTATGCTTTCATTTTAACTTTGATATGGTTATGGCATAGCTGATTTAATATAGTTCATTCATAATATAATATATTCAGTTCATGAGTGTTTGTTAACTCTATATATGTAGCACCTGATTGATTGAGAGACCAGCACATAGTAATTATATGTGCAGGAATCTTTCATTGGCTTAGTTGGTGGATTTTCATTTAAGTAGAGGCTCTTCCCTCTTACCAGCTTGACTCCTTACTACTGTGCCATAAGGAAATCCAATATCTAAATGATTTGTCGTAATTGTCTTTTGCAGTCATTGAGGGTACTTCTGTTGATAGTGTGAATTCAGCTGTAGAGAAGATACAGGCTATAATTGATGAGGTCAGTCTCCTGTCCATACCGTTTGTCAAAAGTTCTATGGCTATGGGTACATTCTTTGTCCAACTTATGCAAAGATTCATGTATTTTCTTGTGTTTATACCAGTCAGTTAATAGTCGAAATCTTGATTATTCACACTTCATATCACTTCCATTGGCCATCCATCCTGAGTTAGTTGATAAACTCATCAATTTCCAAAACTCTATATTGGGAAATGGAGATGCTAGCACGAATGAGGATGAGGATACTACTGAAAATACAGAAGTAGATCAATTGTCAAAAGAAAATGTTGATGTTGCAGTTGAACTTAAAGTCGAAGATGGTAGTGCAGCAGTTAAAGTTAATCTTACTAACATACCACTTGTCAGTTATGCACCTAAAGCATCCAAGTCTTCCAACTCTTCCACTTCCTCTGGTATGAAAACAATCTATTTTGATATATTTAACATGTGTAATTGGTTTAGAAATTCCCATTAAGAGACTCTGGAATTAATTCTTCAGCCTAAATATTTTTATGTATGTGCTTATGTTTGTTTTATTGCATTTTAATATTCCTCTTCATTTTCCACTTTGTGGAGCCTGAAGCCTAAACTATGTTTCCTGGTTAAATTCCCAAGATGATTTTATTATGCAGTGACCAGGACCATTTTTATAGTGTGTGAATATAGTTTATCGCGTACAAGCTCGACATCCCCCCCTCCCCCTCTCTTTTTCCTACAATCATACAGTCAATATTAAATTGCACTGAGCTTTGTCACACTTTTTCAGATTTGGGGATTGACAAATCTATATTCATAAAGCCTAAAACCTTTCACCTTACTGTGCTCATGCTTAAGCTCTGGAACAAAGACAGAGTTAAGAGAGCCACAGAAGTCTTGCAGGTGATGTTTGTTAAATTCAGCATTATGACATGTTATGTGAATTAGATTGTTACGTTTATACTTATATATGTAACTGTGCAGAGTATCTCCTCAAAAATTATGGATGCTTTGGATAATCGGCCTCTTTCTATAAGACTAAAAGGATTGGTAAGAGTCTATTTTGTGGTCTATTTTAGCAAAAATGATTTTCATTTATAACTACTTTCTGATTACCCATTGCCTAAATATAAAGTGACATTTTAGGACTAAGATATTCAATAAAGACTAACTGTACACGACTCAAAGAATCGACATCTTAATAATTTTAATATCTTTTGTTGAGTAGAACTTTTTTCCTTTAACCATTAAATTTGGCTCTTGTGGAATTTGTTTGCCATCTTTAATAAGAAAAATATATTCCCGATCTTGCAGGATTGCATGAAAGGTTCTTTGGCAAAAGCCCGTGTTTTGTATGCTCCTGTGGAAGAAATCGGCAGTGAGGGCCGTCTTTTGCGTGCATGTCGTATCCATCTATGAATTGCTTTGTGTGTGTATATATTTCCTGGTGTAGGGATTTAGGAGCTTATTTTTGTTCTTCTCTGAATAACGGATAATTATGGATCAATAACTATGCATGTTTTTGATAATATTTTGCTTTCCGAAGTATTATTTGTGTTTTCTGAGCTTTTCTAGAAGTCATAATTGATGCATATACTGAAGCTGGACTTGTCTTAGAGAATGATGCTAAGCAAAGCCTCAAGGTAAATCAAATTTAGCGGGTTCATTGTACAATTTGCTTCTTTTGGATAGATGGTAATTAAAATATTGTAACCTAAATGCCTGAGAGTTATGTTAATGCATTGTTAGCACATGTTTTGATATGAATTATGATATCATTTGTATATTTGTCGATATGTACCCCTATTGTGAATGCTATTTATCGTTGCTTTTAACCAAATTATCAATCTCATTCTAGCAATAAAATGTAGTAGTCTGGAAATACCACTTTAATGCCACAATAAAGGAAAGAAGGAATACATTTCTTCTTATGATTCTTTTTTAGGAAACTGTATCCCCGGAATCATGCTTCACAACCCCCTCTTCTGTATTTAGGCAATTTTCAACCATCACTTGTCTTGTTTTTGCAGTTGCACGCCACTGTGATGAATGCAAGGCATAGTAAAAGGTAATGCTGCCGTTTATATTTCTTTTGTTCGAGTACTCTCTTAACTTTGCACTATAAACAACTTCCCTTGATCTTTAGAAACTCAGAACAGAACTTATCCGATATCGATTGCTGTTGTTCACTGTTCAGGAAGACATGGACAAAAAAGGTCGATTCTTTTGATGCTCGTGGCATATTCAAGCGGTATGGATCAGAGGAATGGGGGGAGTATCTAATTCGTGAAGCTCATCTTTCGCAGAGATTTTCCTTTGACGAAAATGGATATTACCATTGCTGTACTTCAATAACTTTTCCTGAAGAAATGCAGGTAGAAATAGAATGATCGATGTCATAAAATTTCTGCCTGGCTCTCCCATGTGTAATTAGGAATAAGGATTTGGATAAATTTTCTGGTTAATGTTTCTACTTGCAAATAAATAAGTCAACTTGCTAATCCTAGTTATTAAAATACTCTTCAGGAAGAGTAAGTGAAGTACAGCAATGGTAATATATGGATCAAATTGAGACCAGAAATAAATAAGATCTTTTCTTAGAATGGTTAATTTTGAAGATACTAAAATACTCTTATATGTTATATATGGATCAAATTTTGTGACCAAAAATAATATTTTTATTCCACGTTATTGTATGTTTAAAAATTTTCCTTCTTTATATATTTTTTGTTGACATCGTTCCTAATATATCACTTGAAGCATCATTGTTTTTTTTTTTTTTTGTCAGTGGATTGGACAACCCCAATCCTAAGTACATAACATACCCACACACTTCTCATACATTTTATCACATTTTTTCTTCAATTGTAATTTTTAGGGTTTGAATCCTAGACCTTTGAGGTGAGAAGGGAAAGATATGCCATGTGAGCTAAGCTTCATTGGTGAAGCATCATTGTAAAAGACTAAGATTATTCATTTTCTAATGACATAGAAGAATATAAGGTAGTTTTTTTTTTTGTGGTCAACAGGCTGGCCTAGACGGAAAAAAAAAAGTAGTTCTATCGTTCTATTGCTTGAAACATGATAAGCCCATTTTTAAAAAACTACAAAAAGTACGGCAAAATAATATTTTTGTTTTTTTAGGTTCCCGAAATTTTAAATGTAAGAAGTAAGAACACAATTGTTTCTAAATTTTTTTAAAGAAAGAACAAAATCAATCGTCAAAATATTTTTGTTTATAAACGAAGAAATAAAACAACTCTTAATTTTTGTGTTACTTACATTATAAAAAAATCTGAGAATTTAAATTAAGACATTGTAAATGATTGCGCCTTTTGTCAATCCAAAGGACAAACTATTGAAGTTTAAAGTTTCAACTCTTAATTTGTTGTCTTCTTTCCAGCTATTAGTTGTTCGGGTTCCAAATTTATAAATGACAAATCAAAATTTTAACCATTATAGTTTTCTTATATTTATGTTTACTCAAGTGCAGTCTACTTCACGTGAAGTTGATAGTTAAGAACTGTTAATTTGACTAAATTTTCATCTAACGACTTTCAGTTATCAACTTTGCGTGAGTTTCTACCTTCCCAACAAGAAAAATAAAACTCATGTTCTTTCATACTTATGACTCAATTTTTTTTTACGGTATCCCTAATTCGATAGGTTAAAGTGTTGCATATATAAGATGTGATTCGACATCTGATATTAATTTAAGTGGACAAATGAACTAGCTAATGGACCAATACAAATTGGTTAATAGTTGATACTTTTTTTTACACAAAAACTCATTTTTTTTTAATTTTTTGGATTTTAGTTTTTTTTTTTCTGTTTTGGCCTTGGGATTTTGGTTTAAACATGGAGAACATTCCGGAAAATTGGGCCGAAAGCCCGAAATCTAAACTCAATCCAGTTAAAAGAGATAGATTTGTTTACCAAAAAAAAAGAGAGATAGATTTACCAAAAACGGAAAGATAGATAGGGTGTTGGTGTTAGTGTTAGTTTTGTAACGTCATAGACTCGGATAGATAGCAAGCACTAATTTCTCGCTCTGAAAGAAAAGGGGGTGCTGTTGTTAGTTTGGTGCAAACTGCGACGGTGGTTAACGCCGCCTTGTGAATTGTGATGCCGCCGCGTCCAACCTTTCTGACGACTCGGCTCACTCCTCTCTTCTCCTCGCTCTTCTCTCATTCCCAATCTCCCTACGTCTCTTTCAATTCCAACACTCCTTGCTTCTTCCGTCGCAATGCAACACGCACACTCACCACAATCGCTTCTTCTTCTTCTACTTCTTCTTCTTCTAGAAGAACCTTCTCCAGGTACAGGAAATCTCAATCTCACCACCTCAGCACGTTAGCTGAACCCACCGCAGTTAAGCTCTCAACCAAGGCACGGAGAAGAATCGCACGTGGATCTCCCGAGGGAATCTTAAAGCACAAGCTCGACGGGTGTTCTAAGACCGGTAACCTTGTTGAAGCGCTTCGTCTCTATGATGCCGCCAGAAACGACGGCGTCTCGATGAACCTCGATCACTATAACAAGCTCCTATACCTCTGTTCTGCTTCCGAGTTAGGCCTCAAGAGAGGGATGGAGATTTTTCAGCAGATGTTGATTGATCGTGTTTTGCCTAATGAAGCTACCTTTACCAATGCTGCTAGGCTTGCCGCTGCGAAGAACGATCCTGACATGGCTTTTGAATTGCTGCAGCGAATGAAGGATTTCGCTATTGCGCCCAAGCTGCGATCCTATGGCCCTGCTCTGTATGGCTTTTGCAAGACAGGTGATGCTAACAAGGCCTATGAAGTTGATGCCGACATGATTGACTCCGGCATTGCCGCCGAAGAGTCCGAACTGTCTGCTCTTTTGGAAGTTAGTGTGAGTTCAAACAGGGAAGATAAGGTTTATGAGATGCTGCAGCGGTTGCGCACCACCGTGAGGCAGGTGTCTGAATCGACTTTCGACGTGATTGAGAGTTGGTTTAACAAGGAATTCGCATCCAAAATTGGGGAAAAGAGTTGGGATGTTAACCGGATAAGAGAAGGGATTGCACGAGGAGGTGGAGGGTGGCATGGACAAGGGTGGCTTGGAAGTGGCCAATGGAAAGTGGCAAAGACTCATGTGAATCAGGATGGACATTGTCTTTCCTGTGGTGAGAAGCTTGTTAGCATTGATATTGATCCCAAAGAGACTGAAAATTTTGCTGACTCTTTATCTATATTGGCTTGCAAAAAAGATCCTAAGTTAAGCTTTATTCATTTTAAGGTATAACATTTTTTCACTGAGAATTCTGTTGAATTTTGATGGTTGTTCTTGTTCATTATAGTGCCTTTACTTCCAAGTAATATTGCCATAGGGACTGATGTGTAGGTTTAACTTTTGCAGAAATGGCTTAAGCGTTATGGCCCTTTTGATGCGGTTGTAGATGGTGCCAACATAGGCCTAGCGGATGGGCAGCATTTCAGCTTTGCGCGTGTGAGTTGAAATCATTCATTTTATTGGCACATGACAAAAGCATCTGCTTAATGGTTCTTTGCCATTGGTTGTAGCTTAGATTCGTTGTTGAAGAATTACGCCAAATGAGCCCTACGAAGAGATTGCCACTTATAATTTTGCATGTAAATCGAGTAAATTGTGGTCCTGCTCTGAGTCCAAATAACAGGAGACTTATAGAAAGTTGGAAAAAGAATGGCGTCCTTTATGCTACACCTCAGGGCTCAAATGATGACTGGTAACGAAGTACTCCATCATATTTTAGTTAGATTGAGTTGGCTAATATTGTTTTTCTCTTGTTATGAATTTCCAATTAGCCTAACGGTGCTGAAGATCCATGTAGTTAACTACATCTAGTGAGTTAGGATTTGGTTTCTGGTTACTTGTTTTGTTACATATTTAGGCCAAGGCCATCATCAATAGGAATGTGAAATCTTAAGTATAGATGTATCTTAGTAGTTATGCTTACAGTTACAAAGCTGTGATGTACTAAAATGTTGTTATCCCAGGTACTGGTTGTATGCTGCTGTTCGTTGTAAATGCTTACTCTTGACAAATGACGAGATGAGGGACCACTTGTTCCAGCTACTAGGTTCGAGTTTCTTTCCACGATGGAAGGAAAAACACCAGGTATTTCAAACTCTCAGAGAAATTCTTTTACACTATACAGTTACATCCTAATACCATTGATGATAGATGCGTTTCGTCTTGCTCCATTTCCCTAACCATAATTTTTCCTGACAACTATTCTAACATAATAAAATTGGAATCACGGGCTATTGAATTCTCAAGAACTTAAGCCTTTCTTGGTGCTGAATTTCTAAAGCACCAATTATCTTCTGATAATGACTTCAGTATATGGTTTTTGACTCATTTGAAGGACTGCTGAAGCCTTTTTTTGTTGTGCAGGTTCGAGTGTCAACCTCCACTGGCAAACCTGTCCTCATTCCGCCTCCCTGTTACTCAATAGTTATTCAGGTGAGATGATCACCCAACTGCTCTCCTTTCCATTGAATAAGAGTAGCATGTTTCCACCAAGCCTCAACAGCATGGTGCTTTTTCTCCACACTTGGTATTGAAATGAACTCACACTTGTGGTCTCAATGGTTTGGACCCATAATTTTTAAAGAAAATGAGGAATTTGGTGATTGTCTAACTCTGATTATATATTTCTCTTTATCCATCTATCTAGTAGTAGTAGAAAAGATGATTTACAGATAATAGTATGCTTTGTTTTTAGTTGTATACGTGAGCTAATAGTCTAATACCATGGTCTCATGGAAGTTAAATAAGCTTTTGGATAATATGCTGCAGGAATCTGCAAATGGCAATTGGCATGTGCCGAGTGTAACTGGCGATGATCTTGATATACCAAGGAAATGGTTGTGCGCTTCTAGATCCAGAGAAAAATCATTACACAATCTATGGAAATCCACCTCGACCACTGTTTACACATGAGAAGTGGAAAGGAGTTTTTTTTCTTATCCTTTTTATTTATTTTCAGCAGCCATAAGTATTTTCCTTATCTTAAATTTGCTGTTGCATCCTGCAGTGACAAATGCAGGAACAGGAAAAGGCTGCTACCATTCTTATCTTTAGGTTTCCCTCAGTAGTTGATATTCAGAATGAAATGAGCAAAATAGTTTTTGTTTTGATTCTTGAGGCAAGTTCAGGTAGTATGGACCAGAGGATTAGGGCTAGCTTGTAGGTGATTTAGCCTAGGAGCCTTGGCTCAAGTAGATAAAGTCCCATTTTCCTCCTATTCATTCTATCTTCTTTGTAAGAAAATACTGTTGTGCTACCACATCTATTCCTGAACTGAATATGCAGGTGCAGGTAGTATATATGATTGATGGATTTATTTTTACGGATTGGGGCTCGAGTCCACAGTATTAAATACAAAGTTTTTGGCAATGAAGAGCAGGAGGGAGCAAAATTGGAAGGAGAAAAAAATTGTTGTATCATTTTTTGTATTTACCTCTCTGGTACAATTTTTTTATGGTATAATAAATAATTTCTTTTTATCTTCTCTTATTTTTTATTAATTATTTTTAACACCAAAAGTGAAAAAGTAATTTCTAAAAGAGTTGACTAATTATTTGCTATAAGATCAAAACTATCAATATCTTAAAAACATAACTAAATAGCTAACGATTATTAAGTCGGGCTAAAAATTTTGGAGAATATCAAATTCTTCTCATAAAATCATGTGATTGTTTTACTATATCCATTACCTTCTTCTAATACAAAAAAATTGTAGGAAAAGCAAAACTAATTAAGCTAATGTCTTCAGAAATTGGGATAAGATGCGTGTAAAGATAAGAAGACTATAACATTAAAGATTAAACAATTGTTTGGATGTTAACATGTTTATTTTTTAGCCGCCTTATGGGTCCATCTCTTCAAACAATAGTTGGCAGATAAGATTTCCTTTTTAATTAGTGGCTAATACCTACTTATTGAGATAAAACATGGGCTGCTGCGACTGCGATGGCAGTAGTCTAATGTTGAAAAAAGATCTTCACATAAAACTATAGAAGTATATACTATTGGAAAGTTATCAGGTGTACCCGGGAATACCGGTGTTCCAGTTATTTTAACCGTTGATCTTAATTAATATATATTATATATATTTTTTATAATTCAGATCAACGGTTAAAACAACTAGAACACCGGTAGTCCCGGTACACCTGATAATCTTCTCTATACTATTTAGTATTTACCTATTAGTCCTCATTAACCATTTGTGCTTAATTTGAATGAAACTATGTACCTAATACCTATTATTAGTGCTCATCAAATTATTTATGATGCTTTGAAATTAGCAATTGAAGCTCTTTCATGAGTTCCTACTTCCTATCCATGCATGGCAATAACATGCAGCCATGGCCCAATCACTAGCCACTCCATGTTCAACTTTTGGCCTATTACCGTAGGACAAAGAGAATCACATGGGAATATCCAAATTAAAACACTTTCTCTTTTCTTTTGTTCTTTGATAATGTACAATAATTGGCAAGGGGTTTGTTGGTGTATACAAATTAATGATGACATGATCATAAATTCATAATTAACAGTGCTTTTTAACTTTTTTTTTGAAAAGTTTTCTTCATTTTAACGGTGCCCAACAGCTCCTTAAGATTCTTTTTATTTCATTTACTCCAATTAGCCAACAACTTTTCCATGACATAGACCAAAACAACCATCATCTAAACTACTAATGCCAATAATACAAAAAACAGAATTGGACCTTGCTATTCTGTGGACCAAAGCAATTCATGCATTGCATAGTTGCACTCCTCCTTTTGTTATATGATTATTATTATGTCCTTCACAATTTGCCCCACCAAACACCTCCTCTATCTCTAGTCTCTACTGTACTCACATGGAGGAATCATCATTCATTGGCATCGAGACATTTCTAATGAATTACGTCAATGACAGCTAAGATTGCCAGAAAAAAGACCCCATTGGATATGAATTGATATTTAGTATTTAACCATATTCTCTTTTACTCCTTTCTAGTTTCAAACAATAAAACATAGACAGTAATATAATATAATATAATAACAACAACAATAATGCAACTTCAACATGGCCTATCTAATAAGCCGTGACCTTATTTAATAAAGCTTTAATAGCAACTAGGCAAATTAAATCCTACTATATACAGATATAAATAGCTCAACAAAGAACCATAGTGTGCTATATTATATGTATCTAGTTCTTATAACATTTTCTCATCTTATCTTCTCTCTATCTCTGAGGCTTCCATAGAAACTTTTGGAGAGAGATGGCTCGCATAGCATTCGGAAGATTCGATGATTCCTTCAGTTTTAGCTCCATCAAGTGCTATATTGCAGAGTTACACTCAACCTTGATCTTTGTTTTTGCTGGTGTTGGTTCTGCCATTGCCTATGGTTAGTTAGTTACACTGAATCAAGTGATATTTCTTATATGGTATAACAAGATGTCTTTTTTTTGTTCTGGGCATGCAGAGATATGTTAAAAGTGTTGTGCTTTTTTAGTTTTAAAGTGAGTCTGACTTTTTTTGTGTTTGATTTTTGGCTCAGATAAGTTGACATCAGGTGCAGCTCTTGATCCTGCTGGGTTGGTAGCAGTTGCTGTTTCCCATGCTTTCGCTCTCTTTGTAGCAGTTGCTGTTAGTGCCAACATCTCTGGTGGCCATGTCAACCCTGCAGTGACTTTTGGCCTAGCTCTTGGTGGCCAGATCACCGTTCTCACCGCTATCTTCTACATAATTTCGCAGCTTCTTGGCTCCATAGCCGCTTGCTTGCTCCTCAAGCTTGTCACTGGAGGCTTGGTAAGTTCACACTGAACTAAGTCAACCAACCTATATGTTTTCCATGATGATTTCAAATCATTTTGTGTGTCAACCATGGGAAAAATTGTCATCCTTGGGCCACAAGCTTCATGCACCACACAAGGGCATGTCTGCTATTTTTCCTCTGTCACATTGATTGAGGGGACATCTTGTTTTATTGTGTTGGAACTTGGAACATAGTTTCCTGCATAATTTCTTTAGTATGTGAACTATGAAGTAGGACCTATTTTTGTTAGAATTTTCTGTTGTGGACTTTTATTAATTGTTGGTTTTTGTCTTTGTGAAACGGGTTGAATGTTTAAGCTTGATATTTCCGTGATCACATAAAGTAATGGAGTGATTCAATTTAAGCTTGATATTTCTCATGATTAGTGCACATAATTGGTGTAGGACCCCTTGTAATTTAAGTCTTTGATGGTTAAGACCAGATCCTATTGATATAAGAGATTAACTGTGATACATTCTTAAGCTAAGAGAAACTAAATGGCAGTGATTTTTGTGTTCAGACAATTCCAATCCACAATGTTGGAGCTGGAGTTGGAGCAGGAGAAGGAGTTGTTACTGAGATTATAATCACATTTGGATTGGTGTACACTGTGTATGCAACAGCAGCTGATCCAAAGAAGGGTTCACTGGGAACAATTGCACCCATTGCCATTGGTTTCATTGTAGGTGCCAACATCTTGGCTGCAGGGGCATTCTCTGGCGGCTCCATGAACCCGGCACGCTCCTTTGGACCTGCTGTTATCAGTGGAGACTTCACTAATCACTGGATCTACTGGGTTGGACCACTTATTGGTGGTGCTGTGGCTGGTCTTGTCTATAGCTTTTTTTACATGCCTACTGAGCATGCTCCATTGGCCAGTGATTTTTGATGATGTCTTGGAGATTATTGCCTTTGTAATTCAAGTTCCTCTGTAATAAAGGAGGAAAAGCAAATCTTGTTTTTCTTTCTTTCTTTTCTTATCTGATTTATCCTTTGGCTTTTTCAGCTTGGCATGTAAGAGAATTCAAGAGATTATTGATATGTGCAGTGGATCAGTAGTGTTTAATTATTCATCTCTGGTGTTTATTTCTTTTTTCTTTGTTGGGTTGCTATTACTTTGTTACTAGGGGGATTAGCCTGCCATTATTGGCATCTAGAAATAAATTGAACACAAGTTTATGATTCAGAGATATTTTAGGCTGTAAATTATGAGAATTTCAAATGAGAAAGCATTAGACATATAAAAAATAATAACAATAGTCATAACACCTTTAGGTTTGTCATTTTGTGCTGTCCAAATATGAAGAGTGGTTAGAAAAGAAGATACTAAGAATCCTAATTAAAGAAGATAATCTCTTAATTAATGCAAAAGCTTCAAATGGAATGAATAAGGTATATGCCAAAAGGGTGATAGTGCAGTACAGCAAGCAAGAATTATTGATGTTGAAATAGTTTCAATGGCAAGGGTCCAAGCAATACATAACAAGACAAATGAAAACAAGAAAATGGTCACATCCATTAAAAACATTTAGGTAGAGTGGACCCTATGCTCTATGGGGACCCTCTACCACATTTGAAAGATAAGGCTGCAAAAATATCAAACTAACTTCACTGCTTCTATACACTGTAGTAGCAATGCTCTATTTTGATCACAATTTAGCACCAAAGTTCCTTTGTCTTCATAAAATTAAAGCTTTGATGTTGATGTTGATGTACAATTTGTGTTTCCTAAACTTAGAATAATAATTGCACTTGATATAACAAGAGGGCTATCTTTTCCTTGCAAAAATATCCAATTATCCACAAAATTTTTAGCAGATAAGGTGGAGTTATCTCCAGTTAAAAATGTTTGAGTAAAGAGAAGATAAACTACTCAGTTATTTAATAGATATGTTTTACTTCTTTTTGTTTCATATATTGATTAATAAATCGTTTATCCTGATTTCTTTCATCACTGTATGGAATTGACATTATGATGTATATTGTATGCTATGTTTCTCATTCTTTTTTTTCTCCCATCTCTTGAAGTGCCTGCCTCTAGAAGATAGAATTTAACTCCTAATTACAGGTTCCAAGATTTTCTTCATCATTTTGCAGATTGCAAGAAACCAAGAACAAAAAAATGCATCATGAAGACTACTTCATTTTCTATTTACTTTTGAGTACAACAACAAAAGCCTCCTTAAGAATCCTCTGAATCATCTTCACGGTTTTGATACTTAAATTCATGGCCTTTCCACTCTGGTAGTTGTTGGATCACAAGCTGCATTAAGTTAAAATGAAACCAAAAATCAATCAATATATACTATACTATACTATATAGTTCCACATAAAAATAAAGTGATGATCCAAAGAGTTTAGAATTGACGAACCGCGCCTGTTGAATCTGGTTTACCAACAGTTATTTGACATGCTAATCTCCAATTCTTTGGTTTCTGACAGAATGAAAAACACCAACATAGAAAATGTTATTAGCAGAGTCCAGTTCAAAGACTAAGTATCAAAAGCAATGATTCACATTCACTCACCCTCTTGAGATGCTCTTTCTCTTTATCAGTGCGTGGATTAAGAAGCCCCCCATCTTCAAGAACCTAACACCAATTGCAAAATAGTACATATCAGTGAACATTAGTGGACAATATGCTAAATGTTGTGGTAACATTATACAGAAATGAAATTCACCTCGACCATACAAGTGGCACAACTTCCACCCCCAGCACAATTCAACAAAGGTCTACCCTATAAGAGAATAATCAAAGTAGTTGTTAGTTAGAAGCAAAACAAAAGAACATGATTGTAGAAGAAGGAGGGTGTGTGTTAGTGTGTTACATACATAGGGTCCATAGAGATCAAGATTGGAATCAAGCATTATGTCCCTAAGCTTCTGGCCACCACAAGCAGTACGATAATGAATGTCTGGTGTTCCATCAGGTAGCAACACAGGCTGAAGTTAACAAGAACAACACCATAAATTAAGTTAAAGACATGTAACTATAAATGCATTTAAGATATTAGTTATGGCAAGATAAGATATACATGTATGAATGCGAAGCCAACAGAGGGAGGAGCTTGGGAGGGTTGAGTGGTGTTTTTGTCTGTGTCTGTGTTTGTGTCAGGGACAGTGCTGATGGCTCTAACAACTACTCTTCTTGTTGCAAAGGTGTGGTTCTTATTAGATGAATGAATAGGAATAATGAAGCTTCTTCTCAAGTTGTTATGGGAATAGGGTGAGAGAGAGCATAAGCCATGAGAGGAGTTGAGTTGGAGGAGTGACATGATTTTTTTGAGGTTTTTCAGTGGGATGTAGTATGTATATGTGGTTGTTCTTGTGATGATGATCTTATCTCATTTTCAGTGCAAGGATAATACATTATCTTCAACTCTCTACCTAGGTGGTTGTTTCAAGAGAAAACAAAAAATGCATGACCCAAAACGCTAGAGGAAGGGCTTGAACCTTCGACCTTGTGGTTAACAGCCACACGCTCTAACCAACTGAGCTACTCCAGCTCGGTTGGTAGCTCAATTGGTAGTCATTTAATATACTCAACTAGTAAAAATATAACTCCTTTAATGCTTTAATTAATCTTAAAATAAAATAGTAAGATTTAAGTCTAATAAAAATAGCATGATCTTATGTGTATATAAAATATTAATTATTAAACCAGTCATCTTATATAATATATATTAAAATATATATTAAAAATAAATTAAATAATATATATATAATTATTAAATATTTTAGGTACAAATTATGATGCTTACACTAATGTATTAATTGAATGATAGATAATTAATGAGTGTTTATAATAAAATTATTTTAGTGTATATTGCATAAATTAGAGAGAATGAATTTTTTTATTTTAGTGTTAGAGCATCTAATAATGACTTAATATAACTATATAGTATTCAATTTTTTATATCCACATAGTACTTTTATAAAAATAATCATATTATATATATAAAATATCAACAATCAATCAACTATTACATATAGAAATATATAAATATTTTTTTTATTATACTACTATAAATAATCTAATTATTTATTTATTATATTATTTACATATTTAATTATTGTACTATAATATAACTGATTATTTAGTTAAAAAATATAAATTAATATATATAATTATTGATTTAATAAAAAACATTATGTACCAATTTACCAATATCTTACTTTAGATATATTTTTCAAAAAATATAAAGTAACTACTGAAAACTAGTTTTTATTATCCCTTTGGGATTTGGGTGCAGAGAAAGAAAGAAAGTGGGCAAATGCTTAAACCCTTGAAATAAAAAGAGGGTGGAATGAGAGAGGGGAATGGCCCAACTCTCAAATTTTCGGCTCTTTCTCTCCAAACCCTCCACCCTCCACTTCCGATCCATCTTCTCGACGGTTATCGCTTCCTCTTCTTCTCCGAGACGACACCGTAACGCCCCTCTCCATCTTACCCGCAGAAACAACAGCAACACCCGCGGTGGCAGAGGAAGAACCACTCACCCAATGGAACTCGACAAGAACGCTTCTTCTGCTGGCTTCAACAAGCGCAGAGCAGAGGGAAGAGACAACAGCGACGCTCCCAAGAAGGACCTCCAATTAAAGCATCGCAAGGTCAATCCAGTTAACACCATAGCTTATCTTCAGATACTCGGAACTGGCATGGATACTCAGGATACTTCTCCTTCCGTCTACCTCTTCTTCGATAAACAACGTTTTATATTCAATGCTGGAGAGGTCACTCTTCCTTCTCATTCTCTCATTTCTTATCTCTCTCTGCATTTTCTCAACCTCTCTTGCTTGTTTCAGGGACTACAACGATTTTGCACTGAGCATAAAATTAAGTTATCCAAGGTTTGAATTTGAATTTCAAGTTCTTATCTTTGTCATCACTAGTTATCAGCTCACGAAATGTACTTACCTTTTTGCAGATTGATCACATATTTCTAACTCGTGTTTGTTCAGAAACCGCCGGTGGCCTTCCAGGTTTGTCTTCAATTTTTAAGAATCTTGTGGGTTTACATGCAAGTATTGCAGAAGATAGCATTGCTTCATTGCTAAGTTACTGATACTAGAAGAGTAGAAGTTGATATTTAGATTGGATTACTAGAATGTTGATACATATCAGTCTTCGACTCACAGGTTTGCTGCTTACACTGGCCGGAATGGGAGAAGAGGGGATGTGTGTAAGTGACGGATTAACTTCGTGTTATTGTTCAACTGTGTAATGCATAGTCTGTTGTAGTGATTGATAGCTTCATGTGATTTGTAGGTCAAGATATGGGGCCCTTCAGATCTTAAGTTTTTAGTAGATGCCATGAGATCATTTATTCCCAATGCTGCCATGGTTCACACAAAGAGCTTTGGCGGCACCGATGATACCACTGTGCTTACTGGATGTAAGCTATTGGACAATCCCATTGTTCTCATTGAAAACGAGGTGGTCAAAATATCTGCCATCATCCTGCGACCACATCACCCGATGACACCTTCAGAGACCCTTAACTCACCCAACGGGAAAAACCAGGCTGCTGCGAAGCCTGGTGATATGTCTGTAGTATATATTTGCGAACTGCCTGAGATCAAGGGAAAATTTGATCAAGATAAAGCAAAGGCCCTAGGTTTGAAACCTGGGCCAAAGTATCGTGAATTGCAATTTGGAAATTCAGTGCAATCAGATCGCCTGAATATTACGGTAATTTATGGAATCTGCGCTGATATTGCAATCACCATCTAGTTTGCTATAGTTAATTTTAATTAATACCTGGCACCCATACTTATTAACGTAACCATTTGTGTGACACAATAGGTTCATCCAAGTGATGTCTTGGGTCCTTCTGTTCCTGGTCCCATTGTACTCCTTGTTGATTGTCCAACAAAATCTCATTTGGAATCGTTATTTTCTGCACAATCACTCGCTAATTACTATGATCAAGAAGCTGGGAAGAGCGTAACGTGTGTGATTCACTTAAGTCCTGCTTCTGTTGTAAGTTCTTCAGATTACCAGAAGTGGATGAAGAAATTTGGTTCTGCACAGCATATCATGGCTGGGCATGAAAAGTAAGTTGCTAGTTTTTCTGGCAATTCCTCCTTTTTTGTTTCTGCTACAACACATTATTTATTACTCTTGTTTCTATTGTTCTCAGGAAGAATGTAGAGATTCCTATCTTGAAAGCTAGTGCAAGAATTGCATCTCGACTTAATTATGTTTGTCCTCAGTTCTTTCCAGCCCCAGGATTTTCATCTCTTTCAAGTGCTCTTGCTTCAAGTGAGGTTTGTAACAATGCTAGAAGGGGAACTTATACTGTATTTAACACATAAATTAGTCTAATCTGGGGGATTGATTTGTGTTTTTTGCAGGGTTCCTTTTCTGAATCTTCTAAAGTCATTTCTGCTGAAAATCTTCTCAAGGTATCAAAATCTGACTCGGCCCTGCTGTTAATTTCTTTGTTCTTGCAGAAGTCTTTGTACAAAGCTTTTATAGTCTGACTCCGCAATATTTGTATACTTATAAACATATTAACTGTGTTATGCAGTTTACATTGCGTCCTTATGCTCGTCTTGGGTTGGATAGATCCGGTACTCCAACCACGGTGACTTCCACGCAAATCATTGATGAGTTACTCTCAGAGATTCCAGAGGTCGTGGAAGCAGCTCATCATGTAAGTCAGCTCTGGCAACAAGCTAATCAGACAAAGGAGGATTTAGTTCCCGCAGCAGATCGAAATATGATGATTGAGGAACCTTGGTTGTGTGATTCTACTGTTCCTTCGTGTTTGGAAAATATAAGGAGAGATGACTTGGAGATAGTTCTTCTTGGAACTGGTTCATCCCAACCATCCAAGTACAGAAACGTGAGTTCAATATATATAAATCTTTTCTCAAAAGGAGGTTTGCTCTTGGATTGTGGTGAAGGAACCTTGGGACAACTCAAAAGAAGGCATGTCCATCTGTATTCTTTAAACACATTTTCACTTTACTGCATTTTTTGCGATTTTAATGTGAATAGTTATTTAACACATCCTTTGGAAACAGATATGGTGTAAGTGGTGCTGATGATGTTGTGAGAGCTTTAAGATGCATTTGGATTTCACATATCCATGCTGATCACCACACTGGCTTGGCTAGGATCCTTGCTCTGCGCCGTGAATTGCTGAAGGGGGTGCCTCATGAACCAGTTCTTGTCGTAGGGCCAAGGCAGCTCAAGAGATATTTAGATGCTTACCAAAGACTCGAAGATTTGGATATGCTGTTTTTAGATTGCAAGCACACCACAGCAGCTTCATTGGATGCTTTTGAGGATGGCTGTGACCTGAACAATAATAATAGAGAAGTATCCGCATCAAAAGTTGATTCAACTTTGTTTGCCAAAGGGTCTCGTATGCAAAGTTTATGGAAAAGACCAGGCAGTCCTGTTGACAAAGATGCCGTTTCTCCTATCCTAGAGAGATTTAGGGGGGTAATCCAGGAAGCTGGTCTGAAGTCCTTGGTTAGTTTCCCTGTTGTACATTGCCCACAGGCATTTGGTGTTGTTCTAAAAGCAGCAGAGAGGACTAGTACTGCGGGAAAAGTGATACCTGGCTGGAAGGTTGTATATTCTGGCGACACAAGGCCCTGTCCAGAGTTGGTAGAAGCATCTCGAGACGCAACAGTTCTTATACACGAGGCAAGTCTTCCTATAAATTGATTAATGTTATCTGCATCTTAATGCCATCAAAGTGAGACTTGTTTTAACTTGTTTGAGAATTGATGCAGGCAACTTTTGAGGAAGCTATGGTAGAGGAGGCTATAGCAAAAAACCACAGCACCACAAATGAAGCCATAGAAATGGGAAACTCCGCTGATGCATACCGAATCATTTTAACTCATTTCAGCCAAAGATATCCTAAAATACCTGTGTTGGATGAAGCAAACATGCATAAAACGTGTGTTGCATTTGACATGATGAGTGTGAATGTGGCAGATTTGCCCGTTCTTCCAAAGGTTCTTCCATATTTGAAATTGCTTTTCAGAAACGAAATGATAGTTGATGAGTCAGACGATGTAGTAGACGCTGTGACCGCCGCATATTAACAAAATGACTCCTATTCTATTCATTTTTTTTCGCTTTGCATGTATATTAGATTTTTATAGACAGAGATTATAGAATCATGCTATGCAAAAGCAATATATATAGTCATTCATTTCTCCTTGAAACATCAAGTTTCCTTCATAAGCCAAAATTGACCTGTATTCCTAGATTTTTCGTTTTTTATGCACTTGTAACTTCACTGAATTATTAGTTAAAAGTTAATTTTACATTAATATATATATATTAATGAAGTTTTCTGGTCACTTTCGCAGGCTGCTAGAAACATTAAGCATTACTGTTGTATTAATCCATCCTTTTAATTAGTAAATATGTAAAATTATAACAAACATAGGATTATTCAAAATGATAAATGAATAGGTTTTTTTCTTTTTCTTTTTCGTACATCAAGAGAGACTAGAAATAGAGACCTCTACAGAGGAAAGGAGAACAAATAGCATTTGAGCTATAGTTCATTCATTGTCTTAAATAATTTTATAAATATAATATAAATACTGAGTTAAACTCTAAAATGGTCTCTGAGATTGGTTTAATAAAGAAATCCAGTTTATTTTATTTTATATAAATAGTTGGTTTGGATAGATTAAATAATCACTTTTTAAGGTTTTTTTTTTAAAATTTCTTTTATGTATTATCTTTAAACGATAAATTTGATACATTTTTTCTCTTTCTTCAAATTTATTTTTTTGTTTGAAAAGTAAAGTTTGATATTAAAAAAAAAAACTCACGTAAGAAAAATTGGAAATAAAAAAAAAAGAATTCATATAGAAATAAAGAGTCATAGATGGTACCAATCTTTTTTTGTTTCTTCTGCATCTGTTTGTATGTTCTTGGGAAGTTTTGTTTTGTTTTCGATGACTCAAGTTTTCACTCTCTAAATTTCTTCTCTAACACCTATTCCAAATTAAGGTGTAGAAATAGATTCAATTACAAATTACAAATTTACGATTAAATTAGATTTCATGATAATCAACTATTTAACATTTATTTTTCTAGTAAATTATTTTCATGAAAATTATTGCCGATTTTTCAAGACTATTTTATCAATAAATTATTTCTTTTAAAAGATTAAGACGATAATTCACTCGTATAGAAATAATATTTTAATAGAATGTACGCTTTTGTGTTTTTACTAAAACACTTAAATTTATTTTCAATGAAATAAAAATATATAATCAAATCCTTATCTTTCAAATTTCAATCATCAAATAAATAAGAATAAAATTGAATATAAATTCATCACTATATGCAAGCACATGAGTCAACTTTTCAATTACAAAGCCTTGTTTTTGAAAAAACTAATTTGAAGCATCGTCCTTACAAACAAATTTGGTTGAAAACTCAGCATAAGTCAAATTTTGAGAATAAAGATATGATATGTTTGTCGCCATCCATCTCAAAAATACAAACTTATGAGATACTACTATTTCAACAATATCATTCTTATTAGAAGTTTCATTATAAACTACGGATTGTTCATCCTCCAAATGAAATGGAAGTCTAATCATAAATGATTCTTTCTCTTGAATTTTGTATCCAAATATATACTAGGCTGCCTCACATGCCAAAATGTACCTACAATCATAATAATTCCTAATTTTATCGACAACTTGTGTGGTTTCTGATTAATCACCAGCATTGTATAGATTAGCTGTTACACGATTATTGTCCTTGTGTACATATTTAAACAAATACTTGATATAACTTATTTGGCATGTGTATTTCACATTTATGTGGCACCCGAACTTGAGCAACAATTCTGGATTATATGGACTAATAAACTTATTATCTAGTACACATTTCTTTTTTGTCACAGTTCGACCGTTATTGGTACGCCTATATTTAAGAAACCTAGCTTCGTCAATGAGTGTTTATTGTCTGAATTCTTTGAGATAAAACTTTAAATAGGATCCATTCTTTATGCAAGGTGAATTCTTATTGTATGGCCCACATGGACCATGTACCATGTAGTTTTGAATAGTTCCATGTAAATTTGGCCTTTCATTTTCTAGTGTTTGTGGCTTGAACTCATTACTCATAAATAAAAGAATATGTGCATGTGGAAGCGCTCTCTTTTAAAACTTTATAGTACAAACATTTGAAAATTGAAAAGACAAATGACTAAAACATTATCTACAGCATAAGATTTTAATAAGGTGTTGCATAAACACAGACTTACATACCATAATTTTGTCAAATATTTTTTCCTCTTTTAGGTCCTTAATCAAACCGTCAATCTTGATTTTGAAAACTCAATACAATATATTGGGGCGGTATTTTACCTTCAATCTAATAGGAGTCAATTTTCTCTTTATCTCATCCCATTTAAGGTTGCAGGTCATAGTGATAAAATAGTTAGGATATTCTGTATATTTACAAATTGCAAGTGCATCTTTAAAATTATTCATCATGTACCTAGGTCCATCAATAAAAGTACTGGGAATAATGATTCTTTTGCCAAGCCTAGCAACATTTACATCCCCGTTTATAAGACTCTCATGTAAACATTTGTATTTATCAAACCCTCAACTTTGGTTGTTTACACCTGAAGAATTTTAACATCTCTGATTTCATAATTGTGTAGGCATCCACCAAAAATTGTTGGAATAATCTCTTTGATCTCAAAATTAACGGCGATTCACCCATCCTTTACTGTAGGCGAAAAGCAAAGAATTGTCGCAAAGTGCTGTTTTGTTTTTCTTTGTAGACCTTGTAGAGATAGAATCTAATGTTGCAATACCCAGACGAAATCCATCCTCCCCATGGAAAAACAGTAATGGATATTGCAAGGATAAATAAGATGGGTGAAAAACATCAATCTATTGGAGTTTTTTAGATTGACTATGTACACCCTATTTTTGCTTAGTTGTTTGACATCGCCAATAATCAATGCAGTTACTTCAGATGTAGAAGGCATGTTATACATTCTGCCATTTGTATTCTTTTTACTAATCAACTTAAGCTTTATGCCTATGCAATTTTTCTTTTGGTACCTATCTTTTGCATAGCAAAAACTTATTGCTAAACTATTATATTTGTCTAGCATATTTCCTAATATTGTCACAATTTTTCTATTCCGCTCATTTATAGTTTTATTGGAACTGCATAAAAGAAGATACGATAAAATTTATGTTATTCTCTTTTAGATTAAAAAAATAACTAAAGTGTTTGACTGGTTGCATGAAAATTACTGAACTGTGCCTATTCGATTATCAATCTCATTTTCTGTGTCATAGATATATAGCCGGATAAATATTGATCATAGACTATCCGGAGGAAGTAGACTACCAATGCTATGGTAGTTTTGACCCCAAGGTTAAAAATTGAATTGGGGGAGAGTCCTATTGTTTACCCCACGGTTAATTTTTCGGCCATTGATATAAAACAAAACATTGAATTAAATGTCCTTATATTTTTCAGAAAATAAGCTCTTCTCTGATCTCTATTTATATTTATTTATTCATTATTGCGTTGGTAGTAGAGAATGTAAAACAACATTGAATTATATTCTTCTAATGTTGCAATACCCAGACGAAATCTATCCTCTCCATGAAAAAATAGTAATGGATATTGCAAGGATAAATAAGATGGGTGAAAAATATTAATCTATTGGAGTTTTTTAGATTGACTCTCTATACCCTATTTTTACTTAGTTGTTCGACATCGCAAATAATCAATGCAATCAAGGTAGAGAAAATCGAGATTTTACGTAGAATCGAAAAAATAAATAAAAAACGTTAAAACGTAAAATCTTAACAAGATTTAAATCGTAAAATCGTCAGACTTAGTACAAATTTTGTAAAATCGAAAAACTCATTTAAAATCGTAATATCGGAAGATTTTAAGAGTTAAATCGAGATTCTAGCTACTATGAATGCAATCACTTCAGATGCAGAAGGTAAATTATACGTGCTGCTATTTGTATTCTTTTTACTAATCAACTTAAACTTTATGTCTATGCAATTTTTCTTTTGGTACCTATCTCTTGCATAGCGAAAATTTATTGCCAAACTATTATATTTGTCTAGCATGTTTCTTAATATTATTACAATTTTTCTATCCCGCTCATTTATAGCTTTATTGGAACTGCATAAAAGAAGATATGATAAAATTTATGTTATTCTCTTTTAGATTAAACATAACTAAAGTGTTTGACTGGTTGCATAAAAATTATTGAAGTGTGCCTATCTGATTATCAATCTCATTTTTTGTGTCATAGATATATAGCTGAACAAATATGATCATAGATTATTCGGAGGAAGTAGCCTACCAATGCTATGGTAGTTTTAACCTCCCAGCTTAAAATTGAACTGGGGGAGAGTCCTATTGTTCACCCCACAATCAATTTTTCGGCTATTGATGTAAAAAAAATATTGAATTAAATACCTTTATATTTTTCAGAAAATAAGCTCTTCTTTGATCTCCCTTAGTATGAAGTTGAATAAGCTCAGGTATAGATAATAGATGAAGCTCAATCTTCCCTTCCATACAACATAATAAAATGTTAGTTGCAGAGTAACTGGTTAAATTTAGCAAGTCTTTCATGAGACTACATCCATATTTTACAGTGTTGATATTGATAAATAAGATCTTTTATATTCCACACAGCTGCTAAATGCACTTTTTTTAAATACCCAGTTATCATATTGATGCAATTTAGTCTATGATGTACACAAAGATGTAAATAAACGTCAAATAAACTTTGTACATACCGTCTAAAATTTTTGAAGATGGTATAAAGTAATCTTCTAAATCACCGTCTAACATTGAATCGTCATAAACATTAACAATTACAATCAATAAAAAGTTATAAAAAATAAAAACATATATGTTGATATATTATTAATAATTCGTATCTTTTGTAAACTATCAAGTTAAATTCTTGGTATAATAGAAGATTACCTTCATAATCGAAAAAAAAGTTAACATTTGGCCACTTTATGTGTCGCTGTTGGGTAAATACATTCTAGTAGTCGATAAATTTATATCTTCAAAAATATGTGCTGAATTAATAGCTATCGAATCAATAATAGAAAAATATTGTCTTTTTATTTCCCGTTTACAATATAATTTTTTGAAAAAAAAAGTTAAATTTTATTCAATCAAACATTAATTACTATAATAAAGAACAGAATATAATAATAATTAATATATTTTCTAAATTATCTTTTTGTTAGGTACGATCTTTGGGAATTAAAGTGTGATGTAAGCTGATTTGGCTGAACAATTTGTGTTAGATTATTGGTGGATCCGTTTACATTAGAGTATGCTAGAATTGTAATAAATCTATGTTATATAAATGATTGCCGAGGAAGCATGATGAAATCAAATATTGGTGCATGAATCATTTGATAGTCATTAATTACACATACTATTTGTTACTATGGACAATAGAGTTCTTGTCAATGAAGAATCTATTAGTAAAACTGAAGATTGTTTAGATCTTATCTCCAAAGTAGAAGGTTTTATATAAGTAGGGAGAAATATTTTATTTTAGTAAAACTGAAGATTGTTTAGAATGGTTAATTCTTTTAATAATAGTTAATATTTTATTTTTATTTTTTAATAATTTTTTAATTAGTAACTTCTAGAGTATATTTTAATTAAATTTATAAAAATAAATAAATATATGAATTTGTTGTTATATAAAGGGTGGATTTAATTATTTTATATGTGTTCTAATTATAAAGAATAATATTACATGATTAATAAAATTTATTATTTTTTTAATATTTGGCTTACACTTAAAACACTAAATATTAATTTCATTATAAAATTTTAATATTATAAAAAAGTATCAATTTAAAGTATTGGCCCTAACATTTTTCTAAAGTTAAGCATAAACATGTGTTATTTTATACAAAATTTTTTATATATAACCATAATATATTAAGCCTACTTTTTTATTGTAACAAAAGTGCACCCAAAAGGAAGCCCAAAAGACAACCTTTTCCTTTCCTACTCATCACAGGACCATGCCAAAAGTAGTGGCACACACCTCCTAATTCTCTATCACTAGCACTAAAAAAAAAATCCAAAATGGAGAAATGTAAAACAGAGAGCAATCCAATGCAAACACAGAAAAATAAAGTAGGCAAGCAAGCAGATGGAGGGGAATACATACCTTATTGTTTGAAGTAAGCAAAGAAGGAAACACAGTGCGATAAACAGAAAGGCAAACACGCGAATGGAATCAGCCAAAAATGCAAGCAACAAGAAGGAAGTACGCAATAAGAGAAAATGCGAGAAGTAGAGGCCAGGGAGTTATAAAGCAAAAAGGCATGATTACAAGCAAAATTCCAACGTTTCAAATGAAATACGAAAAGTTGAAGGATAAAATTGGAAAATTCTCCCTTGGCATTAAATGTCATTATGGCATCTAAGAAACCGCAAACCAGCGAATACCCCCATTAGAAAAACCAACGAACAAACCACGAAACGCCTAGGCACTCTCGTCTGAGGAACCCGAGCGACACGTTCTTGGCCCAGCACGAAATAGTCAGGCGCTCCCCGAATCCTCGACTTTGACCAAGGAACCGGGACGACACACTCCTTGCAAGCCACGCAACGGCAACCAAAAGCTCCTTCAGCAATGAAACCGAGCACGCTCACTCTCTTGCTCAAGGGGCAACTGTTACGGACCCCGTTCCCAGGTCCTTAACTCGGAGTTGGCTCCAACCCAATTACCTGGGCCAAGACTCCCTTCAAAGTTCAAACCGGTCTTATAATTCCTAACCAACATTTAAAATCAAGAGAAAAGGACAAATAGGTCCCTGACCTTTTGTCCCGCGGACATTTTCGTCCCTGACCATTGAAAAATACTTTTAAGTCCCTAACCTTCACAAAACTTGGACGGATTAGTCCCTGACAGAGACATTTGGACGGATCAGCCCCTAACGGAGGCATTTGGACGGAATGACTGATCCGTCCAAGTTTTGTGAAGGTCAGAGACTTAAAAGTATTTTTCAATGGTCAGGGACAAAAATATCCGCGGGACAAAAGGTCAGGAACCTATTTGTCCTTTTCTCTAAAATCAAATATTCCTCTTATCTCGAGCTATATAGTCAGAGGCCCCGTCAGATATGTTTCTCATCCCACTCACTTAACCTCTCAGATCTATTTTGACTTGGGCATTAAAGTATCTTTGCAGATATCATCCCGCCACTCCAACTAGACAACCCAACAACTATCTCGACTCGCAAATCTCCGATCCATCTCACTACTCGTACCAGAGACTTCTAATACATATTATTTTAATGTATTTAATTTTTATGTAAATATACAATTATTGAACATATATTAGTAAAATTAAAAAATACTATATATATATATATATACAAAAGTATCAGTGAAACAATAATGACTATGCATTTTGTATAAATATAATTTTTTTAATTTATATTTTATATTTTAATATATATTTTATATGAGTAACTATTTTTAGTATATATATAAAACTAAAATAAGTTATTTGCTAAACATGATGTGTTATTTAAACATTCCCAATTAATATTACTTTATTTTATAATCCACAGCAATGCAACTTGCATCTAAACATGATTTGTTATTTAAACGTTCCCAATTAATATTCCTTTATTTTATAATCCACAGCAATGCAACTTGCATTGAGAACATACACAACGTGGCATTTCTATTTTTTAAATATGGTAATACTAAAAAAATAATAAATAAAATTATTTTATTTACTTTAATATTTATGATTTTTTGTACCTATAAGTATTATATTTAAAATTATATATTATTCTATTTATCATTAATAAATATTAAATAAGATAATTTTAGGTTATTTTGATTTAATTTTTATTGTTTGTTAAATATTTTTATTTAAAAAAAATACTAAAAAATTAGTAGAATTTATTATTTTAGTTAATAGTTAACCAACAATATTTAAAATGTAGGCTAAAGCTAAAAATATATTGATAAATTACTAACAAAAAAAAAGACGGATAACTAAAAGAGGATGTTTCTATAAAGATGTAGAAAACGTCTTTTTTTAAGATATTTTTTAATAATTAAAATTTAACACATATAATCATTTAAATTATGTTATTTTTGTCAAAATTAGGTCAGATAAATTAATTTTAATTTTTAAAAATTATCTTAAAAAAAGACGTTTTTGACATCTTTATCTAAGTGGCTCTCTAACTAAAAATACAAATTAAAAATAATAAATTTTGCTGCAAGTTAAACGTTTTAATGTAATTAAACACGGGTGACGTCTATGGTGAATGTATGAGAAACGTGACTAAGTTGGTTAAAGCGGAATAGCCAATCCGAGCATGACAACTAGCATGTGTGGGGTAGAAGACCAAAAGTAGTTGACTCGGATGACCACACTAAATTCGATGATGAAGGGATGGTAAATGTTATCCATTGCTAAACCAAAATAATTAACAAATTAAACAAATCAGTAATTATTGAAAAAGAACGTGGTAACATTGGAAGTGCAATGCACACAAGTTATGCCTAAAATCGATGGAGTAACTAGCCATGGTTGTTTTGGGTTGGCTTGTTCAAGATTTAGGAAGAGTCCAGAGCTTTTGGTGGATGCACAATTAGATTTCCAAATCTATTTTTTTTATTTTGTTGATTTTTTATTTTTGAAATGCAGATTTGTTTATGCTTGTTTCTTGATTTGATTCTGTTTTTGTTTCTATTATTAGAATAAACGTGATTTTAATTTTTAAAATGTATACTTTTGTTATTGTTGTGTTGGCTGTAATTAATATATTTTAGTAGGGGTGTGCATGGGCCGGATGAAACCGGGTTTGGTGTGACACAGACCCGACCCAAAATATATACCGGGCCTATTTGTTAGACCCGAACCCGACCCTAGACCCGATGAAACCTATACACTTTCGGGCCACGATTATACCGGGTAAAAACCGGGTGAAAACCGGGCCGTTAACATTATATTACCTTGATACCTTCTTGTAAGTTAGCATATAAAAATATCCAAATTTCCAAGATTCCAACCATTATTTGACATGGTAAAATTCACTTAGAAAAATATAATAAGAACTAACTCTTCTCTAATATTAAAGTATAACCATAATCAATACTAATATTGCCTAATAACACCAAATATTTAAATCAATACAAATAACACAAGATTATGCATTAGTCTAAAGTCTTATGCATTTTAAACATAAAACATTAACTTATAGTCTTATATATAATGACTAATAACACAAAATATTAAGGTTTACAATACTTAAATTTCACATAATAATAGCCATCATCCATCACTAATAACACAAAATATTAATTGTATATGATGACCGGGCCACCGGGCCGATTTCGGGTGACCCGAGCTATGGCCCGGACCCGACCCGAAATAATGACCGGGTCTACTTTTGAGACCCATACCCGACCCTAGACCCGATGAAATCATATCAAATTAGCCCCAAAAATGTTCGGGACCGGGCCGAGTCTTTGGGCCGGGCCGGGCCATGCACACCCCTATATTTTAGTATAAACATTGATGCCAAATTATGAATTTTGGGTTCTAGTTTTTATTTTTTATTTTGTTGATTCTTTTAAAATTAAAAATATTTTTATTTTTGTGGATATATCCGAATTCCGATCTAATCCTATCCGCAAATGTGCAGATCGAATCGATAAGATCCAAACACAAAAATTATAGATATTAAATCTGATCCGATCCAATTCGTGTACTGGCCCTAATAAAAACCATATTTTTCCTATCAACTCTCCTTGTCTCCAATTTTTTGTTGACACTCTCCATCTTAGTTTATATTATTTTTTTTTGGTAACTATCTTAGTTTATTCTTTATTGTCAAAAAACAGCTTCATTCATTTCACCAACTTTTTTCCAAACCTAACAACTTTTATTTCATCCCGTTTTGTCCACGCAGCTAATAATGCACGTTGCAGAAACGATTTTTTGGCCTGAAAATTTCCAAAATTGCCCACGCAGTAAACTCTCCAAACTTTACCACACTTAAGCTTAATCCACTGCTACTCCATCCAGAGATTTCCCTTGCCACCTGTCATCATATCATTGGCCATTCAAATTTCAGTCACTCTTAGCCAAACGATCCCGTACCACCATAGAAGTACCCTTGATATTTTATCGAATAATCAAACGAATCCGGGCTTATATATACTCCCAAAATATTACCCTTGGATTCACGTTCCAATTTACTTTGTCATCATCATGAATACTCTTTTCTTCTTTATCTCCTTTTGCTTATGCATTCAAACCCATGCATCAGCTTCTTCGAATTCTTCCAAATCAAACACACTGTTTCCAAAAGAAGCTCACCCCACAAAATCAGGTTACCTTTCTGTCAGCAAAACCTCTTCTTCCGCCTTCTTCTACACTTTCTATGAAGCTCAGAACTCGACCTTGCCTCTCTCCAAAACCCCGCTTCTCATTTGGCTCCAAGGTGGCCCTGGAAGCTCCTCCATGATTGGCAGCCTCTATGCTGTTGGACCATGGCGTATCACAGAATCCATCACCCTTGAACCCAACCCTGGTGCTTGGAACAAGTTCTTTGGCGTTCTCTTTCTTGATAACCCCATTGGCACTGGATTCAGTATAGCCTCATCACCGCAAGAGATCCCAACGAATCAAGAAGGTATTGCCAAACACCTTTATGTTGCTCTTACAAGGTTTCTTCAACTTGATCCTGTTTACAAACACCGCCCTATTTATATTGTTGGCCAAAGTTATGGAGGAAAGTATGCGTCTACAACTGGAAATTACATATTGAAAAGAAATGCACAGTTGCATGCTTCTAAAAGAGTGAATCTTGTTGGTGTGGCTATTGGGAATGGAATAATTGAGGCAGTGACCCAATCACGCACGCATCCGGCTAATGCTTATTATGAGGGTCTGATCAATGAGAGGCAAAAGAGTGAGTTGGAGAAGGATCAACTGGAAGTAGTTAGGTTGGCACAGATTCAGCATTGGAGTGAAGCAACGATTGCATGGCGAAGACTCCAGGGGAAGTTGCAAAACATGTCAGGGCTGGCTACTTTGTATGATTACACAAGGAAAGATCATCCTTATCACTATCAAGATTGGGTTACTCAATTCTTGAATATAGCTGAAGTGAAGAAGGCATTGGGCGTGAACGAACCTCAAGTGTTTAAATCGAGCAGCAGTAATGTTGGGGAAGCATTGCTAGGAGATATAATGAAGAGTGTGAAGTTTATGGTGGAGGGGTTGTTGAAGAGCAACACTATTAGGGTGTTGTTGTACCAAGGTCAACTCGATTTGGTTGCTGGTCCGGTTCAAACTGCGGCATGGGTGAATACTATGAAATGGGAAGGGATTGAGGAGTATGTGAATGCAGAGAGGAAGATATGGAGGGTGAATGGAGAGCTTGCTGGCTATGTCCAACAATGGAAGTCACTCACCAATGTTGTTGTCTTGGGTGGTGGCCATCTTATGCCTGCTGACCAGCCTGTTAATGCTCAGACAATGATACAAGATTGGGTCTTGCAAAGGGGTTTGTATCAAAATGTGTAAGTTGTTGTATTGAAAAGGAAAAATCATAAATAGATAAAGAGAACAACTAGGGAATCAAAAGCAGCAAAAAATCAGTCAAAATGTGTTTGGGTTCTATAAGAAATCGGGTTTTTGTTTGTACTCCGTGATCTCAGGAGCGATTTTCAAACATATTATTCAAAAAGTGATTTTAATTAAACAATTTTGTTTACTTTTTGGCTGATCACATTTTGGTTCCATATACTTTTCCATAGATAAATGAATAATTCAAGTTACCCCTTAAAATAATTTGTTCACCTTTAAATTAATTATATCCCGCAGTATTTTATATTTCTTTTGTGTATTCAAGTATTATTACTACGAAAAATATTCAAGAATGAACATTTTTTTTTAGTATTTTTAGTAATTAATTTTATTTTATTTATGATAATCCAATAATATTTTTATTCTATATTTTTAAATATTATTAACTAACTACTTATTAAAAATAAATTTTATTAGCATCTTGGCTCTCTGTCACTAATTTTTCTCAACATAATTTAAATTTTTCACGAAAACGTGTCAGATAATTGACTTTTTATTTTATTATATTTGTCATTTAGTTTACTTTTTTTTTTAATTTTTATTTAAAAAAGGAATCTTTGTGGCACATTACAGAGCGCCTTATTTCAAAAAAAAAAAAAATTACACCATTCGAGGACTTTATCTAGACCAAGTAAAAAGTAAAAACTCGGCTTCTTACCACGATTTAATATGGGACTTAATATCTTGGAAGGCGCCTTTACGTGAAAAAAATATTATAATTATTAAGAGAATATATGTGAATTATTGTATCTTTATAAATATTTTTTTATTGGCTACATTGTTAGATTAATTTAATAATTTTTTATTGATCTTTGTATGGGATAACACATAATAATAATAATAATAATAATAATAATAATAATAAACTCTACCGCGGACATGTTATGCCAAAGAGGGAGATTTTATTTTAAAAAAATAATAATTAAAGTGAAATCTAAATGAATATAATAATATTATATTATTAATAATAAAATAAATACGTAGATTCCACATTGAATATTTTATTTTCTTCTTTTCTCGCATTCTCTCCTTCTTGGCCCACACACAAACGCGCAAAATATATATATATAAAATAAATATGTAAATCTCAGATTGAATATTTTATTTTCTTCTTTTCTCGCATTCTCTCCTTGGCCCACACACAAACGCGCATAATATATATATATATATATATATCCAAGTTATTTAACTAACTAAGTAGCTTTGATCTAATTCACCTTCACGTACTACTACTTATAACAAATTTTTAACTCAACGTGCGAATGTATATAACTTTTTTTTTATGTGAATTTTGTTTCTTTTCTCGAATTTTCTCAATGTTTTCTGCGTCTCTACATTCTGTTCCATCTCTGCATTCTATGTGTTTCTCTTCCTTCTCTATGTTCTTTTCGTTCAAGTTCAATGCTCTTTTATCTGATTTGAAGATTTGGATCAAAGTTTTTGACATCAAGCTGTGAAATCAGGTTTAAACAGATATGTCGTTATCGAAGATAATGAATGATTCAAGTTCAGACTGTCAATTGAACCAGAGCGAAGTGGATTATTGTTTTGAATTGAACTAAGTAGCTGAAGTCTGGTTCGATTCTAGTTAATGTAGTTCGTTAGTAGTTTATGATTCTGTAGGTGAATAAAGTTGTTTTTCTCTTTGAAAATTGATGGTTTGAATTGAATGTAAGGCAGGAGTTCTGAATCTGAATTATTATTGTGATGAATCTGTCTCGTTCTTATTTCGGTGTATTTCTATTTACAAATTGGTGTATTTTGGTAATCTTGCGGTGTGTTTTTAGGTTTAGACTTTCAATTGAACCAAGCTGAATTGTATTATTGTTTTAAATCGAATCAAGTGGTAAGGTCAGTTTGAATCTAGGTAATGTAGTTTGTTAGTTGTTTATGATTCTGTAGTTGAATAATTTTGTTTTTGTTTGTGAAAATTATTGTTCATAGTTGATGATTTGAATTTGAATGTAATGTACAAGTTTTGAATCTGATTTTATTATTTTGATGAATTTATTTTGTTCAAAGTTTCGGAGTATTTTAGATTCTAATATGGTGTGATGGTTATCAGTGGCTCAAAAAAGGGGGGAGTTGAATCTTAGCTACTTCTTCTACTGAATATTGCTTTTTCTTTCTTAAGAGAACTTAGGAGATATTTTCACTTTTCTCTCGTGGTAAACTGAGAGACATTTTCATTTTTGTCTCCTTAGTAACAGAAACAGAAAAGTAGAAGGGAAGAAGAAATAACACCCATATATATCATGGTTCAGCTACAAGGTGCAATGTAGCCTACATCCAATCTCCATCACAACAGTGACAGAATTTCACTATCTTTAACAAATTACAAACACCAATTCCTTCTCTAGGATCTACCCAATCCTATTTGGGACAAATCTAGATTCTAACCCCAACCTGAATTTGACTAGACCTCAATCTAACTTTCAACTGCAAAGTGCTAACCCAACTTGTAAGAAAATTTCCACAGGATCATGACATAAAATAGAAAGATGTACAAAGAACTTCTGAGACATCTTATGACTTTTTCTCACTGTTTTAACTTACTACCGTTTACTTTTCATTGGCTTTTTCTTACAAACCTCACCATGTTTGCATTTTACAATGAGACTCAGACAGATCCAAACTGAGAAAAAGAAAATACAAAATAAACTACATGAAGGAGAAGAACTCTAACAGCTTGGGTAGCTATGAGAGTGAACTTTGTGCTTTTCACTTACTCTCCTTGCCTTCAACCCTTGGCCGTTCACCCTTAATATAGAAGGGTGAAACTTCCAAGGTTGAAACAAGTTCAACCCTCACAGCAACTTCTTCTCAAACATCAGAGTAGCAGTGGCTACAATAGAGGAGAGAGAGGACCGAAGCTGTTGCATGCATGCTTACCTCTTCTCTCTCATCCTTTTTCTTCAAGCTTCTTCAATCTTGACCATTGAGCTTGACTTTAGTCCCAAGTTTTGATTTTGACCATCGATGTGCCTTTGAACCATATAGGCTTCACGTTCTTCGTTGTTACCTCTTCCATGCTTGAGACCTTGAAGATTTCTTCTTTGATCCTCGGTGTAGCACAAAGGAGGAAAAAAACTTTTTGTTGTGTTTCACCAAGATAGATTTGCTTCTTAACCAAAGCCTTCTTTCTTGCTTTGATTTATCTTCAAAATCTGATCTCTGAACCTTCTATTTTCTTCTTTCTTTTTCTTGGATGAACACGTGATGTGACCGAAGCAACAGAGAGGAGGGAGAAGAGAGAAACATTCGGTGAAAGCTTTGATTGAAATTAAATCAAATTGAATTCTAAGTTCCAATTACCAATGGATGGAGTAACCGAAGCATGCTTTGAGAACCTTGGTTCCTTTCTTTGAATCATCCATTTTGGTTCATGGACTTGTGATTTGGACTTGTCTATTCTTCCTTAGTCTAAGGTTCAGCCACTTGTTGTGAAATAATTTTTGCACAAAGTTGAATTTATTTAATGATCAAGTTGGGCTTGTTAAACTTGGCCACTCTGAAAATTAAGTTGCTTTTCCTGCACACTCACTAAATTCATCAAACAAATAATTGAAAACAATTTATTAAACACTTTTTAATAATATTTATTCATCATATTAAACTAATATAAGTTTTCCAAACTCAACAATCTCCCCCTTGATGACAAACATTATTAAAACTGAATTGAAAACATTAAGATAAAGTACTTCCCTTTGAAGATTCACAGATTTCTCCCCCTTTTCATATGTTCAATAAGCTCCCCCTCAATATGTGCTTGATTAACCTGATTAACACACATATTCATAGAAATAATGCCTATATACAAGCTCTAAAAGATTCCTAAAGGATGATTAAAATTTCAAAAATTGGAGCTTTTTAATACAGAGTCATTTTTTCACAAGTCAAAGCACACAGAATTATTTAAGAACAGGAGTTAATGACGCTCCATAAGCCAAACTGCCCATATACATTTGAGCAAAAAATATTTTTGTCAGAACAATCAAAGCTCAAAACTGAAATCAATCCATTAAAATAGAGTGTTCAAAACAGAGCCAAATTAGAGCATCAATAAGAGCCAATAACAGGGCAGTAAAAAAACAAAGCACCAATAACAAAAACAGGACATCAATAGTAAAACAAAAAACTGTTTTAATTCAGTCTCTTTTTTTCCTCTTTTGTCATCAAGGAGGGACACCTGCAAGTAAAATAGATCAAACAATGCAGTCCAAAATGATAAGTCATGCATAACAAAGAAATAGTACCAAAATTAAGTTAGCTATAGTCATCTAACATAAATCAAAGTTCAAGACAAACGAAAAGTCCACAATTTCAAATTCAGAGAGAGAAAAATAAGGAGTAGTCAGCAGCAGCAGGGAGCAAACTAGGCATCAGAGATCTCTTCATCAGATTCCAGAACATCATCTTCTTTCTCGGAGGGAGCCATGTCCTTATTAACGGAATCCAAATGTTTTAAGAGCAAGTTTACCCGTTCATGAGATTTTAGCCAAGCCTTTTCATTTTGTAATGCAAGATTTCTAGCTTCTTTGCTGGGTTTTACCATTTGCTTGGACATGGTAGCAAATTCCAAGAGAACATCTTTAACCATTTCAGAGAAGAGATATTTGTAGGAATCAGATGTTCCAGCAACAGAGGGAGATGGAAGACTTTCATCCTCACTTTCAGACAAGGCTGGAGCCTTAAAGCCTTTTACCTTTTTACCTTTAGCATGTTTCGGTACACCACCACCTTTGATTGTGGACACTCTGTTCTCAACATGTTCATTACTCAAATCAATATTGAAATACTCAAACAAGCAAGTTAAAAACATTCCATATGGCAAGGTACTCTTTTTATCACTTTTCACACAATCCCACATATGACATATCATAAGGTAAGCAAAATATATGGGAATGGAGTTTAAAACAGCATAGAGTACGAGAGTATCACAGACAGTTACTCTCTGGTATGATTCGCTCTGTGGCATGATAATGTGAGTGATGATATGGTGCAGTAGAGCCCTAACAGGTCCTAGGACTTTATGTGTGGGAATATTACCATCCATAGAAGAGAAGTTTTCACAAACTCGAGCTAGGACATCTTGATGAAAAATGCCAACATGATTATCCCACTTGCCAGACATATATGCCCTTACCCCCTGAGTTCTCATACTCCAGGGCAGCACTTATGGTTTCAGAACTCAAAACAAACTGAGTATTTTTAACAAACGAATGAAACTCTCCTTCATAAAAAATCACATTTTCATAAAATTTGCATACCAAGTTCGGATAAAATGGTTTTCAAATTTTGAAAATAGGAGACTATTTCAAATCCTGAAAGTTTGTTTTAAAATCGATTCCTTTATCAGATAAGACTTCAAGATCAACAACAAAAGATGCACAGAGATTGTGGTTTGCAAGAACTTGAGTATGAAACTCATAGGCCGCACAGGATAAAAAATGGTAGGGGTCAAAGTGAGAATGAGATTTATCATATTTCTGTTTGAAGTCTAGAGACTCAAGGTTAGGGGACTCCCTTGTATCTTGAAGAACAGATAATTGGTTAATACTAATTCAAATCTAAAGTGATTATAGTCGCCAATATTTTTAATAGAAAAAACAAATAATTGGTTAATACTAATTCAAATCTAAGTGATTATAGTCGCCAATGAGTAATAGCTCAAATGGCATAGTCTTTTCATACTCAATTAAGAGGTTGCAAGTTCGAGTCTCCTATTTTTGGTAAAAAAAAAAAAAGTGATTATAGTCACCAAAAATCTGAAGTGAAAAAAATGTTGATAATTTGGTATTTTTTAAATAAAAAAATTGCGAGACTATTTTCTAAATGATGGGGTGCTTGACTAATGACTACTATCCTAGTCAAGCGCTTAATTTTTTTTGTTTGAATGGTCGGCTATTTTTGGTTACTAATAGGGACGCATATGATTTGGACAAATTCAAAGATTCGGCTAGGATTTGAATATTTTAAGATTAATTTAGTGTGATTTTATCGAGTATAAGATCGAATAAGAATATTAAAAATAGACCTAATTATTATTTTATATCAAGTTCGGGTCAAGACGAATTTGGCTTCATCTATCCCATATATTTTTTAGAGAGATTAACTAAGATATATATGTTTTAAATTAATTCTAATATTATGTTATATTAATTCTAAATTTATTCTTTTATGTTTAATCATATTTGTTGAATTAAAAAATAAATAAATAAAGTATAGAATTAAAATTTATGGACCAATTCAACTTCAAGTATGGATATCAATTTCTTGGTAATAAGTATATATATTATAAATAAGTATATCAATTTTTTGACATAAAATTTATTAACACTTAGACTTTATACGGTCTAGACCCGATTTTAGTATAACTCAAAAATAGTGTGATTTCATTTTGTTTAAGGCCGGATAAAAATTTTAAAAAATATACCCAATTATTATTTAAAGTCAAATCTAAATCAAGACAACCCTAATTTTATCCAACCTCACTTGCACCCTTAGTTACTACTCTCCAATCTTCATCCATACATCATACATGAATAACTTCCTTAGCGGCCTCATTTTAATTCAATTATAAATCCATACATCATACATGAATAACTTCCTTAGCCCCCTCATTTTAATTCAATTATAATACAAGGGGATGCTTCTATAAAGACGCGTAAAACATCTTTTTGTAAAGACGCTTACGTGCCACATTATTATTAGACGTATTAGTGAACTGATTATTTTTTAATTTTTAACAAATTAGAATAAAACTGATTTTCTTTATAACAATAACAATAAACTCAATTTTTTTCAGGAATCTAATTGTATTTTTAAATTTTTAGGAATTTAAACGTCTGCAAAACAAAAAGTCAAGAGATATATTTATCTTTTTATCAAAAAATTTAAAGATATTCGATTTAGATTATGTAATTCGATCAGATCAAACCGGGTATAATAATTATAATACAGACAATTAGGTTTATTATTGTTGCTATAATAAATCGATTTTGTTCTGGTTTATTGAAAAATAAATTATTAACCAGTTAATAAAGATGTCTAATAATAACATGACACATATATACATCTTAAAAAAAATATTTTTAATGCCTTTATTAAAGTGGTCTCCATAATTATAATATAATATAATAATCAACATTTTTTTCTCTTTTCTTTCACTTTTAAAAATAAAAAATAAAATAAATATGCAAGTAAATAGTAAATAGTGAATAGTAAAAGTAAATGGTTAATTTGAAAGATCATTTATGTTCTAAATTGATTTCTAAAATTTTGTTTAAATCAAATTTATCTTTCAAAAATATTTAGTCATATTATTCGTTATGTCTAGAGATGACAAAAAAACCTACATCACAAATATGTACGAGATTATTTCACGATGGATAAGTTAACAAAAACTCGTAAAATTCTTCTATTTAATACTATAAAAAAATATATTGGCCACTTTGAATACTTTTATCCAGTGGTAGAATGTTTAAATTGAGATATATTCATCAAAGAAATAATCAATAAAACACTCATACGTACTTTCTCATTTTAGGTACATTTATACATAAAATAAATTATACATAAAGAAAAAAAAGAAAAAAAAGAAGAGTTGAAATAGCAAAAGAGATAAAAATGACGATTTTTATAATTTTGTGTGGCCATCTATCAGACAACTATGATTTTTAACAAAATTAATTTGTATTTATTGCATTCAACTTGAATAAGTAAGAAATGATCTTATTTTAATTTAGTCCTTAATTCACATTATTTGAATTTAGGTCAATATATATGATTTGATTTGATTTGATTTAATTATTAGTTGAAAATATCTCAATTGCCTATTTTATTCATTGATTTATTATTTTAATGACAAATAAATTAATCAAATTATTTAATTAGTACACACAATAAATTTGGTTTAATAAATTAAAAGAAATAAATTAAAAAAATACTAAAAGAATATTAAAATAAATAAATTAAAAAATACTACCAAATCAAATTGATATAAATTATAATAAATTATATAATATTTAAATATCTAATCAAATCAATTAGTTGATATAGTTAGTTTATGGCAATAACTTGTATTTAATGAGTTAAAGAAATAAATCGAGAAATACTCTCAAAAACATGCCACATCAGTTCCATCATTAAGTGCAAAAATCTTATTTTTATATAATATATAAAATAAAATAGATAAAATAGATAGAATAGATTGTTGAATTAGTAAATAGATAAAAAAATACCAAATTATAATTTATGGACAAATTTAAATTTAAATATAGATATCAACTTTTTGGTAAAAAAAATTTTCTTTATAAATAGATGTATTATAAATAAGTTTTTTTATAAATAATTTTTTTAAAATTATTATTAAAACTTTAAAAACCTTATTTTCATTCGGTTTAAATTTGATATAGTTGTAGCCTGAAAATATTTAAATTTTATTGGATTTAAAATCAAATTAAAATATAAAAAATAGATCTAATATATATTTAGGATAGGATATGAATCATGACAAACTCGATTTCACTCGATCCATAAACACTCCCTACTATATGTACATAAATAAGAGAGAACCCTCTTCTCGAACCACAAACGAACTAAACCCTACCCTAAACCCTATCAGATCTGCAGCAACATTCAAGCTTCAAAACGCATGCCATCCCCCGCCGCCGACGGTGACAGCCAGCGGTTGCCGCCTTCGCCTCTCGAAGGTCTACTCGGCCCTCAACTCAGTTGTGGACTTCTCTCATCCCCATCGCTCACGCTCGTTCGCTTTTCGTGGGCGTTTTTCTGCTTCGTCTCTGTTCCCGTCCTCGTCGTCTTTCTCTGATCAAGGCTTCAAGAGCTCTCTCTCTCGCCTAGCTCAGTCACTGTCACCGTTGGTAAGCCTCCATCCATCCCTGCTTCTTCAGTTTCATTTTTGGAAGTTAATTGCTGTTTTCCTGGATTTAATTATATTAATTGTTGATTGTTGTTTGTCTGGGTTAATTGTTGTTTTCTGAGTAAATTTTCTTTGTTGTTCATTGTTGCTAACAGGGCTAGAATGTTGTTTTGTTTTGATTTTTGAGTAAATTTTTTTCGTTTTTGGCTTTCTGAAGGAAAAAAATGAAACCCTAAAAGCTACCCTCTCCCTCTTCGAGCACCCCATTCCACCTCTTGTCGTCCTTGTTGCGTCCTCTTAGTTGATTTGTTGCTGTTTTTATATTATTATGGTGAATTGAGAGGCTGCTTTTATATTGTTGGTGTTGTTTTTATTTTGTTATGTGAATTTATATTGTTGGATAGTAGATAATTTCTGTAAATTGAGCTGCTGTTTTGTTTATATTGTCTTGGATAGTGGTAAAATACTAAATTGGTCCCGGACGTAATTCTGTTTTGTTCTTTAAGGCTTAAAGTATCTAAAATGGCCAATTCTATGGTGTCTATGAGTTTTTGCCTAAATTTTGCCTAACTTACTTTTTGTAGTAAGTTTTGATTTTTTTAAAATTATTTATTCTTATATCCTTTAAATTAAATAATAACTTTTGACTCTTTTTAGTAAATAGACACCACTTTTTAGGCACCATAGTATTCACCATCTAAAATACTTAATGGTAGGACTATATTGAAGTTAAATGAAATTTTTTTGGATTCAAATAGGACACTTTAAACCTTAAGGAACGTAGGGGACGAATTTATTACTTTACCCTTATTTATATTGTTCTGCTTATGTTTATTCTGTTGCATAATTGTGTCCTTAGCCAGAAAATTGTTTAAACTACCCATTTACAAGTTATACCGCGGATATTTATTGGCAGATTCAACAAAATATTTTTGAAAGAAAATTTCATTTTCAGCGATGCATAATTACTTGTTTAGTTGTTTTCGTCTGGTAATCATAATTTCTGTTTGTGGTATGTTGAATAACTTAACAGCCTACATCAACATGTACGTGTCCGTGGGAATGATCTTGGTGTCTTTTATAATGGCTGCAATTGTCTCATATTCATTGCGGCTAGTTATAAGGAAAAACTCAACCGGCCCAGTATCTACGGCAAGTAGTGCACCGAATTCAACTGCCCCACCATCTACAACAACAGCAAGTGGCAAACAACCAAACTCAACCGTCCCACCGACTATAGCAAGTGGCGAACGTACACCTTCCCGAGGCCCGGCACCAAAGCGTAAAGGGGTAGCTGTATTTTTGAGAATTTGAGGGGTACTTGAATACATGTATTGTGAGCATATCAAAGTTATGTAATTCTGAGTGGAAGAAAGAGAAATCTGAATCTTGTATTCTTGTGGCAAAACAAGCTGGTATACATTTCACATATATTTGACAATTATGAATAAAAAAATGCTTACATTTTAACACACTTATTTTTCTCCTTTAATTTCTTCTTTTTTGAGCCACACACCAGCATCACACAAATTGAAAAGGAAAAAATAATCAAGTAAACATAAAGATAACTGCATTATGCATAGACGAACACAGCCAAACATGATACTCATGTTTTCTGCAGCAAGATTCTCATCATCACAAACATAACAGAATATATACTAAAGGTGGCATCTTCAACTTCAAGTAGTTCTGATTTCTCACAATATTGCAACATCACAGACATAAATACTGTCTTTTATGGTTTCCACTGTTTATCTAATTTGTGATCTACAGATCTTGGATTTAGAATTATGTGCTGATACTCTAGTAGGGGACGAAATGTTGTGTGGTATATCCGGAGGACAAAAAAAGCGTGTTACCACAGGTAGTGATCAAACTCTTAGTAAATCAATTGTGTGTAATTCTATTTCAACCTCTCTGTGCTTTATTTTTAGGGGAGATGGGTTGGTCCGTCAAAAGCGTTATTCATGGATGGCATATCTACTGGGCTAGACAGCTCCACAACTGTTCAAATCATGAAATGCCCTTAGACAAATTTATTCATATTCTAAAGGGAACTGCACTTATAGCCTAATTGCAACCAGAGCCAGAGACATATGTGCTTTTTAATGATATCCTCCTCTCCAATGGCCAAATAGTCTACCAAGGACCCCCACGAGCTTGTCCTTGAATTTTTTGAGTCCATGGGATTCAAATGCCCTGAGAGGAAAGGCACAGCAAATTTCCTTCAAGAAGTAGGCCAATCTTTACATCTCATTACTAATTATAAAATTTGGAATAAGATATGTGGAAACATATGTATTTGATGCACAAAGAGAAACCATATAGTTTTGTAACGGCTAATGAATTTGCTGAGGCATTTAAAAGCTTCCATGTAGCAAGGAAAATTGGAGATGAGTTAGCAGTTCCATTTGATAAGACAAAGAACCACTCTGCTGCATTAACAACTGACAAGTATGGAGTTAGCAAAAAGGATCTTCTGAAAGCTAACTTCTCAAGAGAGTATCTTCTTATGAAGAGCAACTCATTTGTTTACATCTTCAAGATATCTCTGGTTGGTCTTAGAAAGCCTTAAATGTTGCTGTGTTTGATTGATTCATTCATTCATTGATTTAGTTGAAGTGTTTGAATATATTATATTATCAAATGTACAGGAAATCAGTCTTTTTACAGAGGAATTACAGAAATAGAAAGAACTAGAAAATAGGAAAGAAAGAAAAAATATTAGCCTAAAATAAAGAAAAGATTTTTAATCATAAAATCCCTAAACTTAAATTAAACCAAAAAAAAAAAAGATTTATAATTAATTCTTTTAGAAAGGAATTAAGAATCTGATTTTGATTTGATCTAGTCAACACTCCCTCTCAAGCTGGCTTCTCAAGCTGACTTGAAGATATCATTCATTGACAGTTTGCTTATTATGCTATCAAAAGTCTTCTTGGATAATCCTTTTGTTAGGACATCTACTAATTGTTCCGTGGTTGGAACATATGAGATGCAAATCTGTCCTCTCAATCTTTTCCCTGATAAAATGCTTGTCAACTTCAACATGTTTAGTTCTATCATGCAACACTGGATTATGAGAAATGAAAATTGCAAATTTGTTGTCACAATACAACCTCATTGGTGGAGAAATGGAAACTTTTAGTTCTTGTAGGATTTTCTCTACCCATAGTGCTTCATATATTCCATGAGCCACTGCTCTAAACTCAACTTCTGCACTACTTCGTGCCACAACACTGTTTTTTACTCCTTCAACTAACCAGGTTTCCGCCAACAATAGTACAATACCCAGATGTTGACCTTCTATCCATGACATTCCCAGCCCAATCCACATCTGTATAGGCTTCTACTTGAAGATGTCCATACTTTTTGTAGAGTAACCCTTTTCCAGGCGACCCTTTCAAGTACCTTAGGATTCTAAAGACATCATACATGTGTTCTTGACCAGGTGAATGCATAAACTGGCTTACCATGCTCACAGCAAAGGCAATATCTGGACGTGTATGGGATAAATAGATTAGTCTCCCTACCAACCGTTAATATCTCCCTTTGTCCATTACATTTTTTGGTTCAGCTGGCTTCAATTTTAAGTTAGGCTCTATAGGTGAGTAATCTCGTCTCTTTTAAAAAATCTAGGATGTACTTTCGTTGGTTCATAAAAATGCCTTCTTTAGACCTTGCAAATTCAATTCCAAGAAAGTATTTTAATGAACCAAGTTCTTTAATTTCAAATGCTTTGGCAAGCTTCTCCTTCAAGTCTTTTAGCTCCAAAAAAGCATCACCTGTCAGAATAATGTCATCCACATATACAATTAAGATGGCAGTTTTATTAGCTGCTGAATATTTATAGAAAAGCGTATGGTCAACTTGGCTTTGAGTATAACCAAGTCCCTTCACCACCATTCCAAGTTGTTCAAACCAAGCTCTTGGGGATTATTTCAATCCATAGAGAGATTTCTTTAGTTTGCACACTTTATTCCTCCTTAGTTTAGCCTCAAATCTAGGTGGAAGTTTCATGAACACCTCTTTCTCTAGCTCCCCATTCAGGAAAGCATTCTTTATATCCAATTGATGTAAAGGTCAATTGTAATTCGCAGCAAGAGATTAGAGAATTCGCACAGAGCTGAGTTCGGCAACTGGAGCAAAAGTCTCTCGATAGTCTACTCCATAGGTTTGTGTATATCCCCTAACTACTAACCTAGCCTTATACCTCTCTATGCTTCCATCAGCATTGCACTTTGAAGGTTGTAGAAGGCTTAGAGAATGGGGGTTGAATCTATGACCTTCTTTTACTTTAATGAAATAACTCTTTAATTACAAACTTTCAATCTGAATCTATTTGAACTCAGCAGCGAAAAGTTTATGAGACAATTTCGTTTTGTCTTATAAATGTCAGAAAACAGAACAAAGAAAGGAAGAGAGTAGCTGACACCATCATGTATCATGATTCAGTTGCCTTGTGCAATGTAACCTACATTCAGTTTTCACCACAACAGTGGTGAAATTTTCACTATAGTTAAAGTATTACATACACCAATTCCAAAGGATTGACACAATCCTTTCCCTCTCAAGTTCTATCCTAACTTGAATTGGTTATGTTAATACCTAACTCTTCACTCTAAGTGCTAACCCAACTTAGAAAGGGGTACTTCACTGGTACAAGACACAAGATATTTAACTCAACCTAAAGAAATCTGAAATCACTCTAAGTTTTTCACTCAAGTGTATCACTCAACTTTTTTTCACTCTTTGTCTTTTTCTTAGGCTCTCTCTTTCAGCCTTTTACCTCTCAAGAAATTACAGAAAGATATACATTGAAAATAAAATTACAATCTGTAAAATATGAAGGAGATTGATGCTTCAACAGCCTCTTTTGCTATAAGATGAACCGGGTTGAGCAAACACTAATCAAGTTCTTCATCTTGGCGGAATGCTTCTTTCTTTGGATAGCACTACCCAAAACGTTGACCTTTCTTAGGAAGCTCTCTATGAGACTTAGACTCTCGTTCTTTCTCCTTGTCTTCAGAAAATTGAAAATCTTTCTTTTGTATCTCTTTTCAAGTTGCTGAATTGCTTTCTTTTGAGTCAACTCATCGAGCTGTGTGCTGCCAACTTACCATTTCACCCTTTTCAATTAATCCCTAAATTAGAAATTTTGAATCTGAGCCTTTTTATTTGACCGAAAGCCTCAGGGAAGCAATGAAAAAGTTGTTCAATGGTAAACCTAGATCTGAACTCTTGAGCTACAACTTTGTCCCCAAGAAATAATTTTGACCTTTGATTCACAGCAGTGATTATCAAAAATCACTTTCTCCATTTATCCCAAAATAGAGTAGCAGAGAGTTAGAGAAGGAGTGAAGAAAGTAAATTGCATGCAAATGGAAATAAATCACCTTTAACTTCTAACTTAGCTAGATTTAGATTGATTTGGATGATTAGACCTTTGCCTCTTGGATTAAGCTTTCTCTTTCTTTCATCTATGGTGAATGAGTGAGGAACGAAGCTCTCTCTTTCTTTTCTCTGAGTCTGACCGAAGCATATGTGAAGAGCTTGGAAGGCATCAGCTTGAGTGAAGTATCTTGGGCTTGGATTTTCTTCAGCTTGATAGAGTCTTCATGGGCTTGGGTTGGATTTGTTTTATTTAGCCTAGCGATTTTTTTTTTGTATTATTTTCTATGGACTTCGTTGGTTAGAAGGATCCACCAGCAATGATTTTGATTCCTTGCACTTGGGTTGTTGTTTCTTTTAATTTTGGCCTACATCGCTTTATTAAACATAATTAAAAACTAATTAGATGATTAACCTAATAAAAAATATTTGTCATCATCAATTGAAATTAGTTAATTTCTTAACTCAACAAACTTGATGGTAAAAACTCACCTGCAGCCAACCAATTTTATATTCTGTGGCAGATCTACAATCCCCCAAGTTTCATTCTTCTTGAGTGCATGCCACTCTTCCATCACTGCTAATTTTCAGTTGGGATCATCTAGTGCTTCCTCTATGTTCCTAGGCTCAAACAGATTTATAATTTTAGAAGTAAAAGCTCAATATTTTTGAGAGAGATGTTTGGTAAGAGACATAATTTGAAATAGGATGGTTAGTGCTGGTTTTGAGTACTTTTTTGGTGCAGGTTCTGGTTTCTTTCCTAAGGGCTATTGGAAAGTTATTATTAGAAATGACAATTTCAGATTTACCTAGAAGTTCTTGAAGTACTATAGATGGGCCGTCTTCCGAGTTTTCGGATTGGGTTGATACAGAGATGATGGGCTGGTCTCTAGTCTTCTTGGGATATTTCTGAACATAATACTGAAGCTCCTTTTCTGATTGTGGTATTTTTTTTCCTGTTTGGATTTCAACTAATTCTGGCACAATTTCAGAATTAGTTTTCACATCTTGTTTTGTAATTGTTTCAGAATTTACTTGATCAATGAAATTTGTATCCTCAGGAGTGAGTAAAGGTTCATGTAGAAAATTTTTTTCCCTTAGACTCTTCTCCCAAAGAGAATTTTTCTGAAAAAAAGTTTCATGTTCCAAAAAAGTAACATCCATGATTACATGAAATTTCTTCGTGTGTGGATTGAAACATTTATAACCCTTTTGACTTGGGGAATAGCCAATAAAAATGCATTTTTCTGCCCTTAGATCAAGTTTACTTCGATATGAAGGTGTATGTAAAAATATAGTGCAACCAAATACTTTTAAAGGTAAGTCAGAATGCAACCTACATACTGAAAAATTATTTTTGAAAGTATCCAACGGTGTGCAATAATTTAATACACATGTGGACATTCGATTTATGAGGTAGGTTGCTGTTAAGATAGTATCTCCCCATAAATACTTTGGAACATTACCCTCAAACATAATGTCACGTGCTACTTCAAGAAGATGTTTATTCTTCCTTTCAGCAATGCTATTTTGTTGGGGTGTATTGGGACATATAGATTGATGTTGAATACCTTTCTTTTGAAGAAATTCACCAAAATTTTTATTAAAGTATTCAGTGCCATTATCACTTCTTAATATTGAAATTTTTGTGTCAAATTGTGTTTTTACCATTGTTGAAAAATACTGAAAAATTTTAAAAACCTCAGATTTTTCATGCATGAGATAGATCTAACATAGTCGTGTGTGGTCATCGATAAAAGTTACAAACCATTTTTTTCCAAATTGAGTTATTTTTTTTATGGTCCCCATACATAACTATGAATCAAGTGGAAATGTTTAGATGCATGATAAGGTTGAGAGTAATAAGGAGTTCTACGACTCTTTGAATGAATACAACTTTCACATTTAAGTAAGGAAGAATCAATATTCTTAAACAAACTTGAAAATAAATGTGAGATATGGAAAATTAGGGTGTCCTAGTCTATTGTGCCAGAGTATTATTTGGTCCTTTATAGGCATAGAACTTATACCACTAAATTCTTGAGTTATTTTATCCTCCAAAATATCCTCAAAATGATAAAGTCCATTCATCATCTTCGCACTGCCAATCATCTTTCTCGAGATCCAATCCTGAAAAATACCATGAGTGTCAAAGAATGTCACAGCACAATTAGAATCCTTGCAAATTTTACTAATAGAGAGAAGATTACAAGAAAGTTTTGGTACATGTAGGACATTTCTTAGGTCAATATTTTTGGACAATTTAATTGTACATTTTTCAGTAATAGATGAAAAACTACCATCAACAACTCTAATTTTCTCATTTTCAAAGTAAGGAGAATAAGTTTTAAATAAAGGGGAGAGACTGGTCATATGGTTAGATGCACCTGAATCGACAATCCATGGTGCTTTCAAGTTTGAGGTGCAGTTAAGAGACATAGGAATACTAAAATTACCTGTTTGAGCCAAAGAACCACTTGGAGTACTAGACATAGAATTAGAATTTAACAGCCTTATGAGCTGCTCAACCTGTTCCTTACTCAATGATGATTTTTCAGCCTCATGAGCAGTTGAGGTAGAGCATATTTTGGGATCAGGTTTACTGCCTTTAAGATGTGCTGATTTTTCATGAATCTTCCAACAGGTTTCTCGGGTGTGACGAGGTTTATTCCAGTGGCCACACCAAAGATTGGAGGGGTGCTTCTGATTTGATGAACTTTTAAGTGCAGTAGGTGCCACTAAAAGTGCATTAGACTCCATTACTCCAAAAAAGTCTGTTCAGTCTTGCCTTTCCCCATCATCACAGCTCTACGAGTTTTTTCTCTTCTAAATTCAGCAAATACTTCTCCAATTGAGGGTAGAATTACTCTTCCAATAATTCTGCCACGAACTTCATCTAGCTCCACGTTGAAGTCTGCAAGAAATTGGAATATCCTCCCTTCTTCCACTATTTGTTGGTGGTATTTGGCATCAGCGGCTGAATTTCACTTGTAGTTATTGAAGTGGTCAAGATCCTACCACACCCGCTTCAATGTGTGGAGATATTTAGCGACATTGTCACTCTCTTATTGAATTTTTCTAGCTTTTAGAGTAAGTTCATAAATCTGGTATTTATTCCCAAAATTAGAGTACATCTCCTTTTTTAAATATTCTTGATTTAATTATCTAACATTCCAAAAACAAGATATAAAAATATAGAAACCAAGTAAGCACTAGTTACGAAATCAAAAGAACTTGCTTATAGAAGATAAGAAAAATAATTTGCAAAACTATAAGTAGTAGTTGTGAATAGCTAGAAAGAAACATTAAGAGAACCTATCAATAACTTAAATGTATTCAGTAAATCCAGACTTTATAAATCATAACCTTCTATTTTCATTACCTCTAAAAGCAAAATAGAGTAACTAATTTTAACATACCTCCAGAGTTTTCAAAAGCTATCCTAGCATCCTTTTATTTTTATTAACCAAATTTAGATTCTTGTTCTTCGGCAATAGCCTTGGTACATGTTTCGTATTAGGAATCTCAGAAGCCTTACATGAAAAAAAAAAAACATTACGCATTAGATTTATAACTTTAAACCAAACACTGATGGAAGAAAGTGATAAAATTGTGAAAGAATAGCAAAAGAAAAGAAAAGATGAAGAAATTTTGATTGATTGAATTGTATTGAATTGTAAATTATGAAGGTAAAATTATATATATATATATATATATATATATATATATATATATATATAGAACATTGGTCTGTAAAAGATAAAAGCAGATAAATATAAGATAAAGATAAAATAAGATAAAATAATAAAGACTAAGGTAGCGTTTGTTTTGAAGTACGGAGACAGAGACTAGGAGACTGAGATTCAGTATTATGTTTGTTGGTTTAGAGATTGGTACTAAAATTTCTGTCTCTAAAATTTCAGTATTTCAGTACCTCCAAAAAGTAGGGACACAGGGGACTAAAATATTTAGAGATGGAGACTGAAACTTTAATAACATTTTATATCTAAAATATCCTCATTTTAATTAATTAATTCTAATTTTACCCTTTGTACAAATTAAATTAGAGTTTTATTCTTGTTTCAATTTCTGTCTCCCACTTTGCACCAAACAGAATACTGAGATTTATTTCAATCTCTGTCTCTTAGTCTCTGTCTCTCAGTCTCAGTCTTTTCGTCTCTGTCTCTCCACTAAACGCTACCTAAAGGCTTGTTTGGGCCATTCTCGAAAAAAGATTTTTTACAAAAGTAAAAGTGATTTTATGTTTGGATATCTCATGTAAAAAAAAATCTTTTTATCTATCAATTATGTTTGGATAAAATAAGATAAAAGTATTTTTTGTTCATTTATTACGTGAAAAACATCTTTTTTTAAGGAAAATATATCTTTTAAAAAAAGATGTAAATTATAACTTCTCAAAAAAGATATTTTTATTTTTCTAGTATTTTTACTTTTACTATTAGAAATTTGCCAAATACACTAAAAAAAAGATAAATTTTCATTGAAAAAAAATAATTTTTTATCGATTCAGTGACGCCCAAACAAATACTAAAATTGTAACTGAATTTATGTATTCTGTTAGACTAAATTTATGAGCTACAATACTTCTTTATTGTTATTATGAACTAAGATAGAAGAATAATTAAATAGAAAACAATACATTTGTAATTACCATATTTAAAATTCTTTGATTTTTAACTCTACTATTCACCTTCATTCACAAATGAATAATAATTAGTCAAATTTAGAAGTATAAATATCCTAAATTAAATATTGATTACTAAATCCTAATAAAAAAAGGCATAAAAAACCCTAAGCAGAAAAGAAACAACCTGGTTGAAGAAAAGGTCTTCGGCAAATTACGTTAGAAGAGACATTAAGGACTCAGAAAAGATAGACAGAGTAGTTGAAATGAACCAAAATTGATTGATCATTATTTTCACTTACTAGTATTTTTATTCGTAACGGGAATATAAGTCTTTTAAAATTACGTAAGTCCTAGTATTATAAATTATGACATGAAAAATTTTTAGTATTAAATTACTTTTATAAAATTGTATTAAGGGACAAAAGTCTCCATCGACTAAGAAGACTAAAATCTTAAACAAAATTAAATAATAAATTTTTTAGTTATTATTTTCAAATGAAAGAGTTTAAGTTTTTTTACTTAATTTTAACATTCGTTATCTAAACTTTAAAATAATTTAATGTGTATATTTTTATATTTGATTAGGTATTAAATTTGTTGCACAAATAGAAATAATTAATTTTTATACTTGTTATTTAAAAATAATATTTTTTTCTATATATATAAAAATATAATTAGATATTAATATAAAAAAATTTATATTTATAGTTATAAAATTAACTCATTTTTTTAAAAACAATTGAATCTTGATTCTAACTTTTAATCACAACATTAGTATTTTTTTAAAATTATATGTAATAAATATTTAAAAGAAAAAAGTAAAAACATATATTAAAAAGATAAGCACTAAAAATTTAAATTTAAATAAACTATATGTATCACTACAACAATATAGATTATTTTTTAGGGTTATAATGTGTAAAAGAAAATTAAAATTTGTCAAAAAAATAAATTTTGACACTATTTTAACTATGAAAATATGTTAATAAAAATTTTGTCAAAAATAGTATTTTTTAACATATAAGTGATTGTGAAAAAAATTTAAATCTTATTTTGATAAATATTGGCTGTCAAATAATTTGTTAGAAAATTTTGAGAATATATTTTCTGTGATACTTATTAATTGTAAAAAATACTATTTACTTTGACACTTATTGATTATAAAATATTTTTAACAAAAAATTTTAACAAAGAATAAAATGAGATCTTGAAACTAAAAAATAAATTGAGATTTTGAAGATAAAGAATGAGTAGTATAATCTTAAACTGAGAGCAGTGTGATGTCAAAATTAACAGAGCCCAAAGAAGAAGAAAAATAGTGGAGTAAATTGAAAACAAATGAGTATCAAAATTGAGGAGTAATTTTCTACGGTCAAATTATTTATCAAAAAAACATAGAAAATTTGACATTTGTGATATTTATCAAAAATATATATTAATTTTGACATTTAATTATGATGTTAAAAAATAAAGTGTTAAAATAAGAATTTTTTTCTTTTTTATATTATATTACTAAGTGTGAAATCCTCTACGATGGACCAAACTATGTGTTAAACACTGCTATGATCATTTACAAAACGTCAATGACGTTTTATATTTTTACAATTAAAATAATATTTTTTAACAAAACGTCGATCACGTTTTATGTTTTAATAATTAAAATAATATTTTTTATTACAATTTTGTTCTTTCATAATTAAAAATTTTTTTTATTACAAAACGTCAATAACGTTTTGTGCTATTATCACAATTGTGTAAAACACTAAAATAATCAAATATTTTTGTATTTCACTTTAAAATTATTCATATATAAAAATTTTAGCCTTAAAATAATTCTATTTTCTTGTAGTGTATATAATAATATTTTTTTATTTAAATTATATTATGTTGTTAATTTTACTTTTATGAGAGAAAAAAGAAAGAAAGATAAAGAAAAGAATGAAAGAGGGAGTTTGTTAATTTTGGAAGTTAAAAAAAATTTTTATTTTAATTATAATGAAAATATCTAGTGACAAATTTTGATTTGTCAAATTACTAATATAAAATATGAATTATAAATTATATATAGAGTAGGAAGGATAGAGAGAAATAGAAAAAAAGAGAGGTAGATAAGAAAATATAAGAAGGATGTTTACTAATTTTAGAGGAAAATATTTTCTCTAAATTTTAATAAGAGAGTGTCGTATAACACATTTTAGTTATTAAATTAGTTAGTAATATATAAATATAATATAAAATATAGCTATATTTCAATTTTAGTATTTTAATTTAATTTAAATACAATTAGAGAATGTTATATTGTATATTTTGATTGTCAAATTCGTAATTAGTCATTAATAATGATAATGATATATAAGAGAGATAGAATGAGTGAAAGAATGAGAGAGATAGAGAAAGGAATAGAGAAGAGGAGAGAGTTTTTTAATTTTAGAGGGAAAATTTTGATTTCAATTACAATAAAGGAGTAACATGTGACACATTTTGGCCTTAAAATTAGAGATATATAATAGATAATAGATTACACTGTATGTTCAACTAAAACGTGTGTTGCATTTGACATGATGAGTGTGAATGTGGCAGATTTGCCCGTTCTTCCAAAGGTTCTTCCATATTTGAAATTGCTTTTCAGAAACGAAATGATAGTTGATGAGTCACACAATGTAGTAGACGCTGTGACCGCCGCATATTAACAAAATGACTCCTATTCTATTCAATTTTTTTTTTCGCTGCATGTATTTTAGAATTTTATAGACATAGATCATAGAATCATGCTATACAAAAGCAATATATATAGTCATTCATTTCTCCTTGGAACATCAAGTTTCCTTCATAAGCCTAAATTGGCCTGTATTCCTAGATTTTCGTTTTTTATGCACTTGTAACTTCACTGAATTATTAGTTAAAAGTGAATTTTACATTAATATATATATTAAGGTGGAAATTCAGATGCAGTCGACTTCACGTAAAGTTAATTATTGAGAGCGGTTAGATGATTTAACTAAATTTTCATCTAATGACTCTCATCAACTATCAACTTCACATCAAGTCGACTGCACCTAAATTTTCACTATATAGCAGGCTGCTAAAAACATTAAGCATTACTGTGGTATTAATCCATTTTTTAATTAGTAAATATGTAAAATTATAATAAATATAGGATGATTTAAAATGATAAATGGATAATTTTTTTCCGTACATCGAGAGAGACTAAAAATAGATCTCTACAGAAGAAAGAAGAACAAATAACATTTGAGCTATAATTCACTAATTGTCTTAAATAATTCAATAAATATAATATAAATATCAATTATTCTTTTTGAAATATTTTTAAAAAATCTAAATAAAAATAAGTTATAGGTTAATTCTAAATCATTGAATTTACTTAAACCAACTAATAATTAATTAAGAGAAATTCTAAGGAATATCAGTTTTTAATAATTTTGGTTATTATTTAACTATTACAAATGCTAAATTATCATTTATGTATGTAAAATTTAGAAAATGTGAATAGAAATTATATTGATTTATTTGTGTAAATTTTAGTAAATATAAGTATAAATTATATATTTTTATGTATAAATATATATAAATATAGATATAAATTATTATTGTTAATGCTAATTCAAAATTATGTATGCAAATTTTAAAAAAAATATAAATGCAATTATATTGATTTATGTGTGCAAATTTTGATAAATATAGATAAAAATTATATATTTTTTTATACATAAATACATATAAATATGAGTGTAAATGCTAATCAAATGATTACCGAAGATAATAAATTTTGATGGTTGCGTACAAAAACCCAAATGTCACCTCCTTTCTTCCATCTTCTCATTTTTGTTTTTTCACTCTTTTATTTCTATCCTATTAATTATTCCTTAATTGCTAGATTCAAAGTTCTAACAGCAAGAACTAGTTCCTGCATGGAAACCAATCCTAACACCTGGTTGGGTCGATATATTATATTTATTATAGGTTTAATTATTTTGTTGATTCTTATAGTTTTATAAAATATTTAATTAAATTTTTATATATTTTTTTTAATTGGGTCTCTGCACTAATTTTTTTTAATTAAGTTTTTTTGATTAATAATTGACTTAATTGTACATAAATCCAACTAAAAAAAATTAGTGCAATGACCCAAATAAAAAAAAAGTATAAAAATTCAATTAAGAAAAATTTTGGTGCAAAAACTAAATTAAAAGAAAAAAAAAAGTATTAATGTAACACTCTACCACACAGAGCTTTACACCTAGAATGTAAAATAGAGTTGGCGAGGCGTTACGACCCCTAAAATAAAATACATACATATAATGGTAGTGTTAGAATATAATTAGGATTAATTAAAATTAATCAGTATTATTTAGTATATCTGAATATTTATTATAGGAGATTACGTTTTTATTATTACGATTTTCTTAGTATCTATAAATACCTTTTTTATATTGGATCATTTCAAACAACTTAAATAGACAACTTAAATACACTCAATAATATACAAATTCTTTCTTCGGTTTAATGTCTTGTTCCTAACATCGACCATATATACACATATCCAGTGATTCTGTTTTAGTTATCTAGGTATTTATCATGGCATGGGGTTGGCGTCCTATGCACTCCATTCATTTGTTCCTCTTGATTGGTATTATTAGCATGGTGACCTGTTGGTGGCTAGGGCTCCACAAGACAGCATATGCAGTATCACCACCATCTCCCATTCTATGGTTTATCTGTGTCTTTTACATTCTTCTCGCTATCATCATCTTCCCAGCCACGAGCGAGACGATACAACTCTTACGAATTCCCAAACTCGTGGTTTCTGTGACTGACAGATCTATTTGCTTATTTATCGTTTCAATTTCCATTGCCACTCTAATTGCTGTTGTCGCACTTGAACCACCAACAGTCTCAGTCCCTGTCACTACCTCACTAGCCGTCTATGCAATCTTTAACTTCTTTCTCAGTGCCGTGTTACTTTCCAGTTTTTCTGTGGTTCCTGTTGTTGAGATTCCTCCCGTCGATCAGAAGTTGGTAGATCATGCCGCATTCGATCTTCCTGTTGGAGCCTTGTTGATGACCATATTTATAACGGTTACGGGTGTGCGATTGGCAGCTGCTTCTACCACAATAGTTGGTAGTGAATCAAATTTGGATCCCTTTTATGTCATTGTTGGTGCAGTACTTAGTTCCTCTTCGGTAATCTTTCACATCTTCATAGCTGGTCTACTTCCACTGCAGAGTTCACGAACGAACGAGATTGGATGAATACGTTTTGCTTTAGAATATAGGTTTGTTACTATCTATCTATTGATGTTTTTCATCTAAAATATTATATTATTTATATAAAGAGTACTTGTACTATTCTTTTTCTTAGGTCTTTTTTCTGTGTTATGTTCAGGTCACTAAAAAAACCTCACATAAAGCTGTTTTTAGTTACATATTTAATAAAAAATCCAATTTATTTTATATAAATGATTGGTTTGGATAGATTAAATAAATAATTACTTTTTAAGTTTTTTTTTTTAATTTTTTTTGTTATATTATCCTTAAATGATGAATTTGATACGTCTTCCTCTTTTATTTTGATCAAATTTTTTCTTCAAATTTATCTGTTTATTTGAAAAGTAAACTTTGATATTTTAAAAAAAACACCACAAAAAAAAAAAAAACTGAAAATCAAAAAGAAAAAAAAATTCACATGAAAATAATGATAATTCTACCTCTGATTTTATGTTCCTAATTAATTTTCAATAAAATGAAAGTATATAATCAAATCTTTATATATGTAATTATTTAAAAATTATCATCTTTTTCTTTTTTTATTTGATGTGTAAATGCTTAATTATAATAGGCATTACAATATAATAATATATAATTTAATAACAATATAAAATAGTTCATTCAGATTATTAAATCTAAATTGATATTTTATTTAGATGGTTCAAAATAAGCTCGATCCGAGAATAAAGAGAAGAAAAAAAACAAATTAATGAAACAACCTATTTTTTTTGGTTGCCTACAAATAAGCCAAGAACTAATTTATCGCAAATCGAAACTCTATTTAAAGACTAATGAAACTACCTATTTTGACATTAATTACTATCAAGAGTAGAATAGTTATGGAAAAAATCCATCCAAATAAAAGGATCCAACTCTTATAATTAAAAGAGCACCAACTAAAAGAAACATGCAACACATATGAAAGAGATTATGCCACCATTTTAACTATGCTCATGCTAAATATCACTCCACGATATATAATTATATTTGTGTGCTCTCATTTTACATGGTTTATTGTTATTGTCTATATTTTAAATATATGAAAAAGTATAACTAACTAACAATATTTTTTAATAATATATGAACAATGTGAATTAATAAAATTAAAAGAATAAATTAATCTTAAATTTAATTAGTAACATTAAATTAGGGTGTAGTATATTTTTATTTGATGAAAAAATATACAAAACCAAGAAGTCAACTAAAAATTAAACAACTTAATTATTTATAATGATTTTAATTAATTTTATTTATTTATATATTAAAATATTTGTTATTAATTGGTTTTAATGCCAACTTCAAGTGTGAAGGGATACATTGAGGTATTCTTGGCTAGAATCACGGTGAAATTCGCATGGAACCCACCTCCGAACCTTCACGCTCTCTTTCTCTCCAATTTATAAAGAAAATAGATTCAGAAACCATTCAATTTATAAAAAAAAAAAAAAATTCTAATGCTTAGCATAAGTACTATCTATGTAAAAATTTTGGATTTATCCAAAAATATTTGACTGATTTTTAGTTGAAATTATCTTAGTTTCCTAATATTATTATTATTTGATTAGCGGTTGTTCATATTATTTAAGATAGTCATTATTTATCTAGCACTCCTCCTTTAAATATCTCAATACATATAAATTTATTATCGTCCTGAAGCAAACACTTTTTTACTAAATCGTTAACACCAAATCTCAATGTTAATATTGTCTAAGTATTCCATTACAGTTGCTCTTTAAAAGAAAAATAAATAAATAAAAAAAAAAGATAAAGACACGACATACTACTGCACATACCCCTTAATATACTCATATCTTCTATGTCTAAATTGAAATATCTAATATAGGCTCAATGGATCTTCGAATAAGAATCAAGACTCAAAAGATTCCTCCTGCATTCATATGAACAAATAGAAATTAATATAAGCTATTTATTTATTTGAAGCTTCAGCTAAAAAGAAAAATGTATTGCATTAGTCCTCACTTTTCAGAAAGGTTAGGAGATAATTTATAATTTTTCGATTATATTATGTGTATATTAAAATTAGCCATTAAAATTAATTATCAGTATAAAATATATATTAAAATACAAATATATATTAATAATAAATTAAATTATACATGTATTTATATACAAATATATTGATAATTAATTTTAGTATATAAATAATATTTTTAATCAATTTTGTTATAAAAAAAATATATTGATGGTTATGTTGTATTATCTTAACATTGTAAAAAATTATTAATTTTTATTTTTTATTTTTCTAATATTTTAAGTATATCTTTCTGATACAGATTTATGCTTTTCATTACTTTAAGTAAATTTTTTCTTTTTGTCTGTGCTATGCAGGGGCTAATACACTAGTAAATTTTGTATTAATGGACGAGTATATTTTTTTATTATTAATGACAACAAACAAAAAATAAGAAAATTATTAATATAATGAATAATATTACATAGCCAAAATATTATAGATAATAAATAAAAAGATATATGATTAATAATATTTGTATTTATAAAAGAGTATAAATCACTCTCCTAATTTAATTGACATAATTAATTTTTTTTTATAATTAATTATCTTTTCTTATTTAATTATACTAAAAATTAATTCTAAATTTGATGTGAATCAAATTCTAAAAATTTCTCCCTCATTATTACTAGATGCATTTATAATTTTATAATATTTTTTTTCCAGATAAAAATTTCAAATTCTTATATTTTTAATTTTAAAAGAATCTCAAATCACCTCAATACATTTTATAAAAAATAAAAACATCTTAAATTTGATCGATTTCTATTTATTGAAAATTAAAAACATCTAAAATTGTTGGTTCATTACTTAAAAATAAAATAATAAATAATAATAAATTAGCACTAATTTATTGATTATGAATATTATATATATTAAATTATAAATATTATACGTATAAAAATATGGATATTAAATTAGAAAATTTAACAACTTCTGTTATACAACTCATATGTTACATATAGATTATTATAAAATAAAAAAATAATAAATAAAATATAAACACAAATTAAGAAATAAAATTTTAAAAATAATTATTAACTCATCATATTAAAATCAATAAATAACCATAATGTGAATAGTAAATAAAAAATATTAAAATTATGACTCTTTGGTGTACATATAAGATAATTTGAAATATATAACAAGACACATAGTTTAAAATTTGATAATATTAATTGTAAAAATTTATTAATTATGAATATTATATGTATGAAATTATGAATGTTATGAGTATGAAATTATAGAGATTATTAATATGAAATTTGGATATTATATATACTTTACCTAACTATGGCTGTTATGTATATAAACTTATAAATATTATAAATAAATTTGTCAAATAAATTAATTTAGATATTTGATATTTTTTTTAATTTAATTATAGTAAAATTTGAAAATATATGTGAATCAGAATAAATCATATCACTTTGAAAAACATGAAACAAATTTTTAAATTATCAAAAGACGGTGATTTAAAAAATTACATGTTGATTGAAATGTATAATTTCTTCAAAAAAAAATATTAAAATATTTTGAATCATGATTTATTAGTGTATATATGAAATAATATAAAATATATAATAAAATATAATTTAGAATCGAATAATATTAATTATAAAAATCATGTGTATAAATATATAGATGTTACATAATAAATAAAAAATATATTTTTGTTATTATAATATAAATTAAATACCATAAATATAAATTATGTGTATTTATTTAATAAGAATGCAAGTTGATAAACGTATATACTTATAATATGCTATTTAATATATGTAATTAATGTTTAATTTTTATATACAATAAATATTGCAATAAAAAAAAACCGTGAAAGAATAATAATTAAAAGAAAAGTATAAGAAACTAAAAATAAATCTGTCAACTATTGACAACAATAATTATTTATTACTTTTAAATTAAAATTAAGAAGGTATTGATATCAATTAAATAAAAATTTAAAAATTAAGATTGTAACTGCTGGAAGTGTTTGTAACGTGAAGCAACAAGAGTCCTTCTCCGGTCATCAACAGCATCTTTAAATTTGTGCTCTCACCGGAACTTCGCGCACACCGTTCGACGCAATGTCGTCTTCGTCGTCACGTTGTTTCTCCTTCACTACCGTCGTCTTCACCCCCACGCGGAACCTCAGCTCCTCCCCGTGGAACTGCTGCGTCGCGCCGTTAGTTGCACTGCTCAGAATGCGTGCAGTGATTTGCGCTGCCGCCGCAGCCTCCACCCGACGATTCTCTGAGCAGTGCCGATGTCCTCCGCAATCAATTTCCGTTGTCGCAATGCGCGCTTTGCAAGCACAAATTTCTCTTCTGCAAGACCACGACAACCTCTCCCGGCCCTTGTGATCTGTATCGCCGCGGTCTACCGCATCCCGCTCCCTTAGCTTTATCTCATTTTCACCTTCTCAATTCAAATAAAAATACTGTTACTAAAAGACACATCCATAAGGAGAACAAGTCATAGGTACAGTCATGAAACTTTAAGAAAAATTTGGAGGAAGCCAAAAATTTTAATGTAAAGATTAATTATATAATAGTATTTATATTAAAAAAATTTATAAATATAATTATTTTTAAGTTTGTACTAATATGATAATAAATAAATAATTATAAAAATAAAAATTATAAAATATCTAATTTTTTAAAGATGATATAAAAATATATAATTGTTTAGAATTTAATTTAAAAAATTAAAATTTTTAAGATTGTAACTTAAAAATTCTTTATCAGCTTATACGAATATAATAATACTGTTTGAAGTAATTGCGAGATAGAACTATTAATTTGAGGGAAAGAATAAAATGATAGATAGTAATTATTAGAAAGGAAAGTCTTGTACTATTTTGTGTTTGGGTTGGATTTTCCTAGCCCCAACTCTGACAAAAAAAAAGTAAAAAACTTGAGTAAAAGGTAAGAATGGGCGTGAAACACTATTAGTTAGATTTAAAACCTCAACCAATTGAGTTACCATTTCTTTTCAAGGTAAAATTACTCATTATTTTATAAAATCCTTAAGAAACTCTTTGAAAACAATTGTCCAATTAAAGAAGAATAAAAAATTAAAAAAATACTTTGATTCTTAGATTTAGACTCATGAATCACAAAAGAAATACTATATATAATATTTAGTAATATAAAAATAATTATAGAAATTAATTATTATAATATCAATTTATCATTATCAACGTTAGTATTATATTTATGGTAATTAGAATTATAAATTTATGTTTAATTTTTTATATAATTATAATTAAGATATTTTTTAAATTAGTATAATTATGCATTATTCATTAAATTCTAATTGTAATATAATTCTAATAAAGATATTTTTTAAAATAAATTTAGAAGAGAGAATAGTGCTTTTATTTTGAAAAAAAAAATCATGAAAAATTAACACCTTACTTTTATTAGTTGGGAGAAAATCTAATTTTAATTTATTAAGTAGATTATTTTATATAATTATAATAAAGATATTTTCCTAAATTAGTATAATCATGTATTATTCATTAAATGCTAATTGTAATATAATTATAATAAAGATATTTTTTTAAAATAAATTTAGAAGAGAGAATAGTACTTTCTAAAGATAAAGATATTTTTCTAAATTAGTATAATTATGTATTATTACTTAAATGCTAATTATAATATAATTATAATAAATATATTTTTTAAAATAAAATTAGAAGAGAAAATAGTACATTTATTTTGGCAAGAAAATGAATTTACGAGGAATTGACACCTCACTTTTATTAGTTGAGGAAAAACCCAATTTTAATATATTAAGTAGAAAGTAGAAGTAGATTTACTTTTAAAATTATCTTATTTTTATCAAAATTTTAAATTTTAATTTAAAAAGAACGAAACAAAAAAATTAAAATTTAATATTTAATTTTAAAACATGATCAAACTAACAATCTCTTTCGACCATATATATATACATATATAGTGATTCTGTTTTAGTTATCTAGGTATTTATCATGGCATGGGCTTGGCGTCCTGTTATGCACTCCGTCCATTTGTTCCTCTTGATTGGTATTATTAGCATGGTGATTTGTTGGTGGCAATGGCTCCACAAGACAGCATATGTAGTATCACCACCATCTCCCATTCTATGGTTTATCTGTGTCTTTTACATTCTTCTCGCTATCATCATCTTCCCAGCCACGAGCGACACGATACAACTCTTACGAATTCCCAAACTCGTGGTTTCTGTCAGTGACAGATCTTTTTGCTTACTTATCGTTTCAATTTCCGTTGCCACTCTAATTGCTGTCGTCGCACTTGAACCACCAACAGTCTCAGTCTCTGTCACTACCTCACCGGCCGTCTATGCAATCTTTAACTTCTTTTTCAGTGCCGCGTTGCTTTCCAGTTTTTCTGTGGTTCCTGTTGTTGAGATTCCTCCCGTCGATCAGAAGTTGGTAGATTATGCCGCATTCCATCTTCCTGTTGGAGCCTTGTTGATGACCATATTTATAACGGTTACCGGTGTGCGATTGGCAGCTGCTTCTACCACAATAGTTGGTAGTGAATCAAATTTGGATCCCTTTTATGTCATTGCTGGTGCAGTACTTAGTTCCTCTTCGGTAATCTTTCACATCTTCGTAGCTGGTCTACTTCCACTGCTTCAGCAGAGTTCACGAACGAATGAGATTGGATGAATACGTTTTGCTTTAGAATATAGGTTTGTTACCATCTATCTATTTATGTTTGGCAACTACTCTAATGAAGATGCCAAAAACATCTTTTCATGATGATCTTTATTTAAAAAGTGTAACTTATTTGTTTAGCAACACTGAATAAAGGTAACAATTTTACTTTAAATAAAAATCAAACTCTACAATCTATCATCTAATAGTCAAAATGAAATATTTTCACACGATGACAATCATAAAATCTTCATTAGAGTAGCCACCTTTATTTTTTTTCATCTAAAATTTTATTATCTCTATAACGAGTACTTGTACTGCTCCGTTTTGTTTTATAAATAAATAAAATAAAAATATTAAATATGATGTAACCTCACACATAAAGTTGTTTTTAGTTACATACGCTTGTTATTATTTGGTTTAATAAAAAAATTTAATTTATTTTATATAAATAGTTGGTTTAGATAGATTAAATAAATAATTACTTTTTAAGTTTTTTTTTTTATTTTTTTTGTTATATTATCCTTAAATGATGAATTTGATACGTCTTCCTCTTTTATTTTGACCAAATTTTTTTCTTTAAATTTATCTGTTTATTTGAAAAGTAAACTTTGATATTTAAAAAAAATCACGCAAAAAAAAAAACTGAAAATCAAAAAGAAAAAAAATTAAAATTCACATGAAAATAATGGTAATTCTACCTCTGTTTTTATGTTTCTAATTTATGTACAATAAATAAAAATATATGATTAATAATATTTGTATTTATAAGAGAGTGTGAATCACTTTCCTAATTTAATTCACACAATTAATTTCTTTCTATAATTAATTATCTTTTCTTATTTTTTTGGTGACTTTTATCTTTCCTTATTTAATTATACTAAAATTTAATTTTAAATTTAATGTGAATCAAATTCTAAAAATTTTTCTCTCATATTACTACATGTATTTATAATTTTATAATAATTTTTCTCCCAAATAAAATTTTAAATTCTTATATTTTTAATTTTAAAAAAATTTCAAATCATCTCAACACATTTTATAAAAAATAAAAACATCTTAAATTTGATCGATTTCTATTTATTGAAAATTAAAAACATCCAAAATTGTTGGTTCATGATTTATAAAATAAAATAATAAATAGTAATAAATTAGTACTAATTTATTCATTATGGATATTATATATATAAAATTATAAATAAGGCAATTTACATAAATAAAATGATTGAAGGAAAGCGTTACGCAAATACAACATTGGCAAACTCCAGACGCAAATACAACAAATGCAATTATATGTAATCCGCTACACCCTTTAGCGGAAGTCAGATGCACATAATCCGCTATACCCTCTCGCGAATTACGTTGAGAGCATGCATAACATAAACCGCTACACCCTGTAGCGGTTTATGACCAAATTTTTGTGAAAGCATATAAACCTGTATAATAATAACAACCAATGTAGCAAAATGAACAAATTGATACAAAATGTAATCGTCATTTGCAACAAGTCGTACGACCAAAATAATTTTACATACTCAAAGTTTTCATGGTTGCTATATTTTAATCTTTTACATTTTCTCTTTTATGTTTTAGTATTTTTTATTATCAATAATGATATGTTTTTCACTTTTTCTTTCTTAAATTATAATCTTTTGTAACGTATTTTGATGTTATCCATACTATTTTCGTTAAGCTTATAATGTATATAATTTTTTATCTATTCAAATTTACAAAAAAAAATAACTTGACATGTTTAAATTTATAAGTACTCAATTGTACTCCATTATATTTTTTCTTCACTTTTTTTTTAACTTTTCTTTTATACTTTGTTAATTAATTAAAAAATATATAAATTTTAGATATATTAATTTTTTTCTCTATTTTTCTTTTTTTTATTAGTTATTTTGTTCTCTTTATTGTTCCACCTAGTTGTGATGTTTCTTAAAAAAAAAATCTACTTTATGCCAATTCATATGTGTAAATATTGCAGTATTAAGAATCCTACTAGTTATCATCACCCCTACTTATTACGGATAAGATGTTCTTTGGTTCTTTAAAAAAGATCAAACTTAATAAATAAAATTATTACATATTTTTAAAGTTAAAATAAAAATAATAATATTGTTACTCTTATTTTTAAAATATACTATTTTATATATAAATTTTTTAATTTTATATTTATATAAATTTATAAAAAAATGTAATATTCATTCATACCATGATCAGTTGATTCATCATCATTATCTCTAACTAAGTATTCATTCATACCATGACCAAAATAAATAAACTGCATCGTATTTATAGAATAGTAACTCTCCAGTTAAAGATAGAATTATTTTTGAAAGTACTTAACAGAGAACTTTTGAAAACTGATTCTATGCTTAAAAAAATCTAATATAGACTATTAGCCTTATATATTAATTAATATCTAAATTTTAAAAACTATTATAGTATTTTAAATTTTAAATTTAAAAACACTTAATGTCTATTATAATATTTTTAAATTTTAAAAGTTATTTTATTAAACGTATTTATTATTATTTATGTTTATTAAAAATCATTTTTGTATCAATTCGTTCATTTTACTACATTAGTTGTTACTATTACACAGGTTTATATAATAAGCCATTCTCTTCATAATCCGCTCATAATCCACTACAGGGTGTAGTGGATTATGCTTTCACAAAAATTTGGTCTTAACGTAATCCGCGAGAGGGTATAATGGATTACGTGCAACTGACTTCCGCTACAAGGTGTAGCGGATTACATATAATTGCATTTGTTGTATTTGCGTCTGGAGTTTGCCAATGTTGTATTTGCGTAACGTTTTTCTTCAATCATTTTATTTATGTAAATTACCCTTATAAATATTATACGTATAAAAATATGGATGTTAAATTAGAGAATTTAACAACTTCTGTTATACAACTCATATGTTACATATAGATTATTATAAAATAAAAAACAATAAATAAAATATAAACAAAAATTAAGAAAGAAAATTTTAAAAATAATTATTAACTCATCATATTAAAATCAATAAATAACCATAATATGAATAGTAAATAAAAAATATTAAAATTATGACTCTTTGGTGTACATATAAGATAATTTGAAATATATAACAAGACACATAATTTAAAATTTGATAATATTAATTGTAAAAATTTATTAATTATGAATATTATATGTATGAAATTATGAATGTTATGAGTATAAAATTAAATTATAGAGGTTATTAATATGAAATTTAGATATTATGTGTACTTTACCTAACTATAGATGTTATGTGTATAAACTTATAAATGTTATAAATAAATTTATCGAATAAATTAATTTAGATATTTGATATTTTTTTTCAAATTTAATTATAAGAAAATTTAAAAATATATGTGAATCAGAATAAATCATATCACTTTGAAAAACATGAAACAAATTTTTAAATTATCAAAAACGGTGATTTAAAAAATTACACGTTAATTTAAATGTATAACGTCTTAAAAAAGAATATTAAAATATTTTGAATCATAATTTATTAGTGTATATGTGAAATAATATAAAATATATAATAAAATATAATTTAGAATTGAATAATATTAATTATAAAAATATATTAATTATAAAAATTATGTGTATAAATATATAGATGTTACATAATAAATAAAAAGTATACTTTTGTTATTATAATATAAATTAAATACCATAAATATAAATTATGTGTATTTATTTAATAAGAATGTAAGTTGACAAGCGTATATACTTATAATATGCTATTTTTTTGGTGACTATTATAATATGCTATTTAATATATGTAATTAATGTTTTTATATACAATAAATATTACAGTAAAAAAAACAGACGCGTGAAAGAATAATAATTAAAAAAAATATAAAAACCAAGAACGAATCTGCCTTGACAACAATAATTATTTATTATTTTTAAATTAAAATTTGGAAGATATTGATATCAATTAATTAGAAATTTAAAAATTAGAATTTGAAAATTAGGATTGTAACTGCCGGGAGTGTTTGCAAGGTGAAGCAACAAGAGTCACACTATCCTCAATCATCTATTACCTTTTCCGGTCATCAACAGCATCTTCAAACTTGAGTCCTCAGCAGAACTCCGTGCACACTGTTCAACGCACTGTCGTCTTTGTCGTCACGTTGTTTCTCCTTCACCACCGTCGTCTTCACCGCCATGCGGAACCTCAGTTTCCTGCTGCGTCGCGCCGTTAGTTGCATGATGAATGAAGATTTGCTCGATAGTCTAGATTTTCTTCTTATAGAAAAGAATTACTTCGTTGTAAGCATAATTCCAAACCAACAAACAATTCTCACATAAAAAAATATTGGTTGTCACATGTACAAACCCCAATAAGAATTAACCGAAGTATTTAGACTTCGAGTCGTCTCACAAGGAATTGCAATGAAGTGGTCAATTATTGGCTATAAAGTGGGTAAGGGGTTTTGATTTAGATAGGGACAAGAAAATATAAAGGTGCAAGAATTAAATGACAAGAAGAATAACTCAAGCAAGTAACTAAAGAAAGCAAGTAATAAAGAGAGACATTCATGACAAGGTTTGAGATCATAGGCTTTCTATCCTAGTCATTAATCATAACAATACTTAACAAGAATTTATCTTATTTCGTCATCTCCAACATTAGAAGAAGATATAGGTTATCTTCCATGAGAGAAAGTCAAACAAGACTAGTTAATCTCAAATCAAAAGTCCTAATCAACTTACTAATCGGATTAGCAAAAGATTATCGTCATTGAAAATGATATTAACTAACAACTCTAGATCACCAATCTAAATTGGGTATTAATGACTCAAGATTGCCCAATTACTCTTTCCAAGCCAAGAATGCTCAAAATTTACTCTAACATCCAACCAAGCATTTTATCAAACACTTGGAAGGCATAAAAGGAAAGCATAATAAATAACAAGAAATAGTAAAATCTATCAACTACAAATTGTGAGGAGACAAGATCAACAACTCAAATTAACAATAAAAGAACATCAAACATTAAATTTCATTAAATGTAAACAAATTCAACATGAGCATTCATAAACATAAAAGAGATATAAAAGTAAAATTAACACTACAAATCATGAGAATGGAAGAGTAGAAGCAAGAATCCATAAAGGAAACAAAATGAAAAGATGTAATTGAACCTAAATCTAAGAGAGATTAATTAAGTTAACCTAATTCTAGGGAGAAGAGGGAGCTTCTCTCTCTAGAAACTAACCTACATGATCCTATACTACCAAACAATTGCTCCCCCCTTTACCCAAGCTTAAATTCTGCATGAAATAGCATCAGAAATGAGTTGGGTTGGGCCCAAATTGCTTCAGAAATCGCTGGGGGCGATTTCACTTTAGTGGGCCACGAGCAGCATCGGTGCGCACGCGTACATGGCGCGTGCGCGCCCCTATACGCGAAGCAACATATGACAAATTTTATATCATTTTGAAGCCCCGGATGTTAGCTTTCCAACGCAACTGAAACCGCCTCATTTGGACCTCTGTAGCTCAAGTTATGGTCGATTGAGTGCCAGGAGGTCAGGCTTGACAGCTTTACGGTTCCTTCATTAATTTCTTCATAAGTTCTCCCACTTTGCATGCTTTTCTCCTCACTTCTTCCATCCAATACTTGCCTTATGAACCTGAAATCACTCAACAAACATATCAAGACATCGAATGAAATTAAAGTGGATTAAATTTATCTATTTTAAGGCCTAAAAAGCATGCTATTTCATTGAATAAATATAAAAAAAGGTGATAAAATCCCCCAAATTAAGCACAAGATAAACCATAAAATCGGAGTTTATCATTGCACTGCTCGAAATGCGTGTGGTGGTTCGCACCGCCGCCGCAGCGTTCACCTGGATGATTCTCTGGGCAGTGCCGATGCCCTCCGCAATCAATCCCCGTTGCCACAACGCGCGCTTTGCAAGCACAATTTTCTCTTCTGCAAGACTACGACAGCCTCTTCCGCCCTTGTGATTTGCATTGCCGCGGTCTACCGCAATCCGTTTCCTTTATTTCATTTTCACCTTCTCAATTCGATTAAAAATACCTTCATTAAAAGACACACTTATAAGAAGAACAAGTCATAGGTACAGTCATGGAACTTTAAAAAAATTTTGGAGGAAGCAAAAAATTTTAACGTAAAGATTAATTATATAATATTATTTATATTAAAAAAATTTATAAATATAATTATTTTTAAGTTTGTACTAATATGATAATAAATAAATAATTATAAAAATAAAAATTACAAAATATCTAATTTCTCAAAGATGATATAAAAATATATAATTGTTTAGAATTTAATTTAAAAAATTAAAATTTTTAAGATTGTAACTTAACAATTCTTTATCAGCTTATACGAATATAATAATTAATACTAATATTTATTGAATATAATAATACTGTTTGAAGTAATTGCGAGATAGAGCTATTAATTTGAGGGAAATAATAAAATGATAGATAGTAATTATTAGAAAGGAAAAGTCAGCAAAGTGTTGTACCATTTTATTTTTGGGTTGGATTTTCCTAGCCCCAACTCTGACAAAAAAAAAGTAAAAAACTTGAGTAAAAGGTAAGAATGGGCGTGAAACACTATTAGTTAGATATAAAACCTCAACCAATTGAGTTACCATTTCTTTTCAAGGTAAAATTACTCATTATTTTATAAAATCTTTAGGAAATCATGACCACCTTTTGTTCAAACTAAGCTCCGCCTCTACATAGGTGCACCCCAGTTTTGCTTTAATTGTTTAGTCCTCCACGTATAATCAATACACCACCTTACTTTATCCGATATCTATCTAATTTTATACCATTTACACATGTTGCATGGTCACGTACGTTTCATATATGTACATGCAATAACATGCTCAAACCAAAAATAAGAAAACCAACTATTCTAATATCATTTTAGGCTTTGGAGGCAGGTCACATGGTATTGATTCAGATGCTGAGCAGAGTCAGCGTAGAGATTTGATTGCTACAGAAGTACAGATAATTCCATATCTGCTATGAATGAGACATTTAGAAATGAAGAATGGAATGATAAATCAGTAAATGTAGCTTTGGCCAAGAAAGAAGAGCAAACGACCAGCACGATCTTCAAGAGTTAAAGCTCGAGGTAGGAGAAAAACAAAATCAGAAGTTGAGAATAACGATGTAGAAGAGCAGGAAGAAGAAATTCCCAACACAAACAGTACATATGGATTGCTTGTTGGTCCATTTGGCTCCATAGAGGATAGGATCCTAGAATGGAGTCCTGAGAAGAGATCTGGGACATGTAACAGGAAGGGGGACTTTGCACGTCTTGTTTGGTCCAGAAGATTCATCTTGATATTCCATGAGCTTTCCATGACTAGAGCACCACTTTCAATGATGGAGTTGGCAACAGAACTTCTGAGCTGTGGAGCCACTGTTTCAGCAGTTGTGCTTAGCAAGAAGGGTGGTTTGATGCCAGAACTTACCAGAAGACGAATCAAGCTGCTTGAGGACAAAGCAGATTTCAGCTTCAAAACTGCAATGAAGGCTGATCTTGTCATTGCTGGATCATCTGTGTGCGCATCATGGATTGGTACGAATGGATTATTGTGTCTGCATTATAATTTCTCATCTTTCTCTTCATAATTCCTCACTTAGATTATAATCCATCTCTTACAAATGTAGGATTATTCAAAATGATAAATGGATAATTTTTTTTTCTTTTTCGTACATCAAGAGAGGCTAAAAATAGAGACCTTTACAGAGAAAAGGAGAAGAAATAGCATTTGAGCTATAGTTCATTAATTATCTTAAATAAGTATAATATAAATATCAGTTATTTTTTCTAAAATATTTTTAAAAGATCCAAATAGAAGATTATATTACCTACAAAAAAAAAGTACAAGTTAATTCATTCTCAATCATTGAATTTATCTTATTATTTATAAAGTGGAGCTAAGGGAGATATAGGGAGGGAGGAGCGGCAGTTGCGGTGGTAAGATGGTCCAAATTTAATTTGCATTTGCAGTTACTTGGAATCATTCTGCGGTTCTCCGAACTTGATAACTTCTTTTACAAGTCTCCTCCATTAACAAACTTATTATTCTGCAGCAACAATGATGGAACCACACTCTGCTCCCACACCCAAGAAGTATTCTAAGAAACCCAAATGTCAGTTTCTTTCTTCCTTCTTCTCCTTTTTTTTTTTCCACACTCTTTTATTTCTCTCTTATTAATTACTTTTTAATTGCTAGATTCAAAGTTCTCACAGCAAGAACTTCCTCGCTCCTTGTAAAATAACTGTGTCTTGTTACGATTAACATGGACCTCCAACCAATCTGATGACCATGTTCTCAGTGCCATCTCATAAACTCTTAGCATTTCCACTTTTTTGTAAACTCCATTTGAGTCTCCAAATGTTCCCCACCTGCTCTTGCAATTGATATTAGTGTTCAATTTTAGCACACATTTAAAGGAAACAAAATGAAGTAAACTCTATCTCCCCGATGAAATTTGATTTTACACTTTATAATCTGTACTTTAAAATTTTTTAAATAATGTCAAAACGTGTAAAATGGGGCTTTTTTTGTAACTTTTTTTTCAAAATGACTCTTCTATTAATTAAGATATAATTTTTTCTTACACATCACAAAGAAGGATAACATTAAAAATTAAAAATAAAAAAAGTTAATAAAAGACCTATTTACATTGTTTGACAATTTTAGAATGTCAAACTGGGATTTTTCTTAATAATCTAGAGTATTATAAGGTACATAAAAATTTCTGGAAGACCATAAAAAATATGTCAAAACAGTTTAAAATTATTTAATTTTATCTTCTTTAATTACGACCGAAATAATTGAATAATATTAAATATAATAAATTTGTAATTATGTATTTTACACACTTAAAATTATAAATGTTAAAGTTAAATAAAATAACTTAAGGTTGTTGTCTTCTTAACATTATTACAGAAAATAAGAAGTAAAATTTGTTAAAGGTTAATTATAATAAATATTAAAAATTGCTATGTTTTGTAGAATTAAATTAAATATGTGTAAACTAAAGTTAAATTTAAAAAATATTTTATTTAAAATAATTTGTAATACCAAAGATTTGGATGTTGGATCTACATAATGTGATTTTTAATACGATGTTCCTAAAATTATTAGTATTTTGTTAATATATATATAAATGAAAAATGAATTATTTATATATTTTTTTACCCTTTAAGTATCAACTTTATTCTTCGTATTTTTGTAGGTCTTCCTTTAATATCTATTTGTTCTTCTTTTTCTAGTGCATACAGTTTTTCAACGACATCTACAATTAAAGAAAAAAACAAAAATAAATATGTAATTTTTTAATAAGTTATTTTTAATAAGAATAATTGAAATATTATAAAGTGAAACTATCTGTTAATATTTACAATGTCTCAAATGATGTAAATTTAAAATAGTGTTAGAGAATATTCAAAATTGGATCTTTAATTTCTTTAATTTGCATATTCTATTTTCAAATTTTTATAGTATTGACTTTTTCTTCTTGTAACAAATGTTTGAATTTGTTCATCATATTTTTTTTTCACAATTACATGAAGAGGTGTTCCCTAGTGTTAGTAAATCATAGTTAATAATTAGTTAAAAAATTTCTGATTAAATTTTTTTAAGTTATTAGAAAATGAACAATGAATAGCATATTGAAAGAAGTATAATTTTAACGATATTCGAATACAATTATATATAAAGTATTAGAAAAATAATATAAAAATTATAAAAAGCAAAAAGAATTAAAGTATTTTTTTCGTAAATTTAATTTAAAAATGTAATAAATATGTTTGTATTGTACATTTTTATCTAATATAATCATTTCTAAGCAAAGAAGCTCCTCTTTATTATGCGAATTTTGATAAACTAATTGTCTGTTTGTTTGGTGATATTGTCCAAAGAATGATGCTTCATTGAGTAAGTTTGAGATGTTGCGTAGTTCAAAAATATATTTCTTGTGCTAAATTTGATGTTATTTGAAAGAATAGTGATAAGAGACTTATATAAGTAGTTCGAATAGTATAGAATTTGAATATTTGTAACGTAAAATTTATTATGATTAATAATATTATTATGACCTTCGGAATATGGATGTTTATTACTACATTTAATGAATTATTTATAGAAATTAATAAAATTAATTATTGGGGTTATAAATTTATTGTAGTGTTTATAACGGTAAAATATAATAAATATAGGGATATGGATTCAATGTCTTTGTAAGTTACAAATTTGGTTAGACATTATTAATTTTTAATTATTGTCGTTGGTAATTTTACACCCTAATTTGCATATATTTCTATTACTTGTATATATATATTTTGCTTATTTGAAAATAATAGTTAATTTGGCAAGAATTGAATGGTTGATTCTAAAGTTTTGCCAAGTAAGCGATGTTACTGACATGACATTAGTAGGATATTTTAAAAGTAATGTGAGTAAACTTAGTCATTTACTCTTATATATTAAGAATAGATTTAATGAGTTATTTATAGAAATTAATAAATTAATTATTAAAATTATAAATTTATTGTATTGTTTATAATAGTAAGATATAATAAATATAGGGATATGAATTCAATGTCTTTGTAGGTTATAAATTTTGTTACTACAAATTCTGTGATATTTTCTCAGCTTCACACAGAATTCAGAATTTACTAGAGAAACACACATCAACACGAGGGAATCCAGTCAGTCCGACATGCCCTCGGGGACTCTGGAAGAGGTCTCGACAATATTTTTACGAGACGACATGGGTCAACTAAAATCCTACAGTAAGAAAAGGAAAAAAATGGGTTACTAGTCAAACAGCTCGGGCAAAATAAAGCACAACTCGGGCATAAAGGGATACAACTCAAAACTAAAATGCATAAGTGTCAAGAAGGCAGACAAAGCAACAAAAGGAAACCCCAGGACCTACACTAAAGATCCAGGGGCATCCTTTGGAGGCATTTATGGAACAAGGACTCAGGAAAATCTACAAGCCTACATCTCTACACGTCCTAACAGGAAGATAATGACCCTATTTTCAACAAAAGCGACACTCCAAGAAGAAAGCCACGAGCCACAAATCAAATAAAGTCATCAAAATAACCACTTCCCAAACTACAGTTTCAAGCGGAACTACCAAGCAACAAAACGTATCAAGTAGAAGTCATCAAAGACGCAAACTTTTCCAGAAATAAACAAAAGCCATTATCTCAAAAGCTACAAAACCAAATAAAAAGACAACAAACATGCAAAGCCCTAAAAAAGCCTTTATCATCAAAGAGAAATGCCAAAAGCAGACACAAGAAGGCAAAAAGGTTCAATCTTTCAATGAACATTCAAGCAAAATCAAAACTTATCACCAAGAAATAAAAATAAAGCAAAGGAAGAAGGACAAAAGTAAGAGAAGAACCAACCTGAAAAAAAGAGAGAAAGATCCGAAGAAAGTTGAAGACAGAACCCGAAGCGAGGGAAGCACCAATAGCAAGCGTTGCAGAAAGAAACACGAAAAATGCAAGCCTCAGGCAAAACAGAAAGACAAAAGAAAAGGGGGAAGTTACAGCAAGAAAGGAACGGAAAGAGAAAACCGTTTTTTGTGGGAGAAATTCAAAATGAAGAGAAACGGAGCACGAAAGGAATTAATGAGGTTATTAAATCCTCGCACATTCCCAAGACAAGAATATAAATGCAAAAGCGCGCGCCTCCAAACTAAAGTAAGCAAAGAAAAAACGATTCGCATTCAAAAAACTTCAGCGGAATCGACCAACATGCTCGAGCTCGGCCTTTCCAAACGAAGGATTGAAGACCTAAAAAACTAAAGGACTCGACCTCAAAAGGAAGGTCGTACTCGAGCAGGGGCACTGTTCATACCCTAGGGTCGAGCTGTCCGACCCGGGTTGCTTAAACGACAAGTCAACCGACCTCTTCAGGTCAGGACGAGTCGACCTCTTCTCAAAGAGCTCGACCAAATCACCAGGGAAAGCCCAAAAAGGGCCCAACAGAGGAACACGACCCAAATTCAAAGGCAGTCCAAGCCTATAGAGATAAAGGCGATTCCCTTGAAGATAAGATGACCTAATTCAAAGATAAGATAAGATAAGATAACTATCTTATCCCCAGAAAGGTCACTCCACACTACTATAAATACGCTGGAGCACCCAGGTATAACTCATACTCTGATTCTACTAAAAACCTGCTTAATACCCTTGCTAACTTAAGCATCGGAGTCCCTTGCAGGTACCACCACCCTCCGGTGACCAAGGATCAGCAGCATAGCCAGTCCCACATATCGGATACGACAACGCCGGCCACCACCCGCCAGCCGGACACGTCATCTCTGATCAGAATAGAAGATCTCATCCGAGATCGACCTATAGTTTCAGGTAACCCTCGGAACAGCATCCATGAAGGAAAGGTACTTGTATCCAGAGGAGGCATCCACTAGAGTGTCTATACTTGGGAGTGGATAAGGATCTTTTGGACAGGCTTTATTGAGGTCGATGTAATCAGTGCACATTCGCCATTTTCCATTTGACTTTTTCACCAATACAACGTTGGCCAGCCATAGTGGGTACTTGACTTCTCTTATGAATCCTGCCTCCAGTAGGGCTTGTACTTGTTCTTCCATAGCTTGGGATCTTTCTGGTCTGAGCTTCCGACGCCTCTGTTGTATTGGCCGAGATCCTGGGTATACTGCCAGTTTGTGGCACATTAGTTTGAGATCTATGCCTGGCATATCTGCGGCTTTTCATGCAAAGAGGTTAACATTATCTCTTAGGAACTGTATCAGAGACTCCTTTATGTCTCCTTTCAAAGTCACCTCAATATTTGTTGTCTTTTCTGGGATGTCCCCGATCTGGACTTCCTCGATATCACCCTCCGGTTGTGGACGAAGTTCTTCCCAACCTCGAACTCCCCCGAGCTCGATAGTGTTGATTTCTTCTCCTTTGCCTCTAAGGTTCAGACTTTCGTGGTAACATCGTCGCGTGGTTTTCTGGTCTCCTTTTATCGTGGCGATCCCTTCTGAAGTTGGAAATTTCATGCATAGATGCAGAGTCAAAACTACCGCGGTGAGCTGATTTAGTGTTGTCCGACCTATCAAGGCGTTGTAGGCTGAGCCTACGTCGACTACAATGTAGTCTATGTTGAGTGTCCTTGATCGAGTTCCCTTGCCAAAGGTTGTATGTAGTGAGATGTATCCAAGTGGTTGGATTGGAGTATCTCCTAGTCCGAACAAGCTGTTTGGATATGCCCCGAGCTCTTTTTCTTGTAGGCCGAGTTTGTCGAAGGCGGATTTAAACAAGATATCTGCCGAACTTCCTTGGTCCACCAATGTACGGTGGAGATTAGAATTGGCCAATATGATAATAATGACCATGGGATCATCATGTCCCGGGATGATGCCGGCCGCGTCTTCTTGGGTAAAAGTAATAGTAGGAAGGTCGGGTGGTCCTTCTCCTCCTTCAACATGATATACTTCCTTAAGGTGCCTTTTGCGGGATGACTTGGAGATTCCTCCTCCCGCAAATCCTCCATTTATCATGTGAACATGCCTCTCCGGGGTGCGGGGTGGTCGTTCAGCTCGACCAACCTCTTCGTCCCTTCTTCTTTTTCTAGGTTCGTCCGTTTTGTTGGCTAAGTATCGATCTAGTCGCCCCTCTCTTACCAATTTTTCTATGACATTTTTTAAGTCGAAGCACTCGTTTGTAGGTTATAGTTTTAGCAAAACACATCAGAGGCAAGTAAAATTATTTATAGTCTTATATTTGTAAATATATATCCACCAAAAAAATTGACAGTGACATTCACAGACGTTGATATGCAATTCTTAGTTGCTGGACATAAAGCTAAAGATGCAGAATTTTTTCTGCATTCCAAGATAATCAAGTTTTTTTCCACACAATATGCAATAAGGAAAAATATAAAATATAAAATCTTAAATTAAGATATTCCAAATTTGCATGAAAATAATTATAATATAAAAAAATTGAACAACTTTCAATGGTGATAATGATAAAGAGGGGGAAAAAGAACATAAAGAAGGGGTTATCTGAAATTGAAGATAGCACCAACGGTTGCTATTTCATTGCTTGTCAACATGAGTTCCCTTCAAGATGGTAAAAAGATTTCAACTAAAGAAATTTCAGAAAATAGGTAATTAAATTCAATAGTTTCATATCTTTAGCAAAGAGAAAATAACAAAGTGTACCTTCAGTTCAAGTTGCTGTTGCTGTTGTTGGATTTGGTGCAAAACTTGAGGTTGGTGTAGATGGTGCTAGAAGAAGACGCTGCCATTGAAGCCATTGTTGGTTGTCACTTGTTAGAAGAAAAGAGCTGAGAAAATTGAAAGGCTATGTTTACAGCAAAGCATTATACATATACAAACAGATCAAAGTATTGTTCAGAGGAGAAACCCTCAAAACAGAGCTGTAGCACATCATTTAAGGGTACAACGAAAAAAAAAAAGAAGCAGCTTCCATTGTGCTTACCTGTAACATCCTTTGAGTATTACCGGTCTCACCTTCCTGCTCGGATCCGACGATTTCTTCCATAAGAAGAGATCGGCATCCCAGTTATCAGTGCCACTAAGGTCGTTACGATCAGGACCACCGAACCCGACACGGTGTTGCCGAGCGACACGCCCAGCACTGACAGAAATGTATGCAAGAAATCGGTGTTCGAAATATCGCGAGCGAGTGTGAGTGAGACGGACCGATTCTCTGCTTCGGTTGTGACCTATGAGCTGAGAATTGAATGGGAAAACAAACAAAATGGGGGCAAAAAATATATTTAAAGAATATATTTGAAATTCAAAAATTTTTTGAAAGGAAGATTCCCGCTCAACGAGAGCATCTTGTCTGAATATAGAACCAAGGAGAGAATTATTGAAGATCCGGGCGCATTAGATAAATAAAGACTATAATAAAGTGAATGTAAAATATATTTGAGATATTATTTGGTATTAAAAATAGAGGAATATTGATATTGTTTGAAAAATATATGAAAATTTTTAAGCAAATAGAAAAAATTGTTATTAAAAAAAAGAAAATGATAAATTAATCCCTAACTTTTTAGTTTGTTGATATTTAAATTCCTAAAAATTTAAAAATATATTTAAATTTTTAACTTCTTTAAAATTTGAACACATCCATCTTTGGGTCTAATTTATCCCATTTTAAAAACTCTTTCACGTGTGTATCCATATCAATCAGGTCAGTATAACGGGAGTCACCTTTAATTTTTTCGTAAGTAAATATGAGAAATCGATATGTCCAAATTTTAAAAAGATTATGAATTTAAATGCATTTTTAAATTTTCACAAAATTAAATGTCCATGGATCAAAAGGTCAAGGACTTATTTATTTTTTTCTCAAAAAAGAAATGCTATGAAATATTATGTTATGTTATTATTCATAAGTGATTCTGTCAAAATATAAATAATGTTCTAAATTTTCTGCTAATTAAAAATTAAAATAGTTCTTTATTATGTATTAAATTAGAGTACATTACTTTTTTAAATACTAATAGTGTTCATTTATTTTTCACACCAATTAATAATTTAAATATAGTTGACATTGATCTCATAATGGTATTATTTGTTTTACTCGTACAAACGCGCGAATAAATTGCTAATGTAGATAGAAAAAGAATAATACATTAAAAAAAGTATCATTAATAATAAAAGTGACCAATTTAAAAATAATATGTTATATTGTTATTAAAAACTTTTGTTTTAAAATAGAAAGTATACGATAACTTAAAATCAGTACATCAAACCCATGCATGTAATGTGATAAATCAGAAATAAAAAATTATTCAGCTTTTTAAGAAATATAAGTAAATTTAGATGTTCAAAAACACAATTTCTTTCAACTATGCTATATGTCTCATTTATTATCATAAACAGTAAAGCATGGAGTTTAATAAGAATACAAACTCACAGTTTAATAAGAATATATCTATGGTAAACATTGTTAAAATAAATAGTAAAATATTCAAAATTTAGTGAGAAACAATTAGAAGTAGATATTTATCCTAAATCTTTTAATAAAATCGCTAAACGAAGCCAAGCATTCTCCTTCATCAATCTCTCCTGTATAAAATAATCAAAATTAGAAAAACCAACTGATACGTCACCTTTATCCTCGGTCGACCGAAAAGCTCGGCACGTGGGCAACTAAGCTCGGTCCTGCATCAGCCGCCCGAGAAACTCGGCACGTGAGCAGCTAAGATCAGCCTCATGTCAGCTCCCGATAAGCTCGACACGAAGGTAGATAAGCTCGGCCTCACCCATTCGAAGAAATAGGAAATGTGCTCAAACAAACTTAATCACCAAAACTGAATATCATAACCAACCTACAAACTAGGACTTATCCACCAACGGGTAAAAATAACTCCTATAAAACCGAGCTAATATCCTCGGTTAGGTCTCAGGTTCCATTCTCAGTCTTCATATTTACTTAATTACTCTCACTCGAGATTATCACTAACTTGAGCGTCGGAGTATCTTTTGCAGGTATTCCCGCCGCAGTGTTCGTTCCAGGCCAACGTATAGCTCTTCCTCTCCGACAGACGCTTGCTCGGAATTGCTAAAGCTTGGCCACCCCAGTACCAGGACGAAACACCAACCATAGTTAAAGTGAATTGATATAGGTTTAGCGATATGTCCTTTCATGATGTGGATGTCAATTCGAGTAATAGTATTACAAACTTTAAAAAATAAAAAAAGATAATAAAATAATGATTTCATCAATTAAAGTATATTAAAAAATTGGTTCATGTACATAATTCACATCAAAAAGAATTCGTAACTATTACTTAAGGTCCTAACTTTAAAAGGATTTACTTCATCGATAACTTTCTATCAATAAATTTAGTCATGTAAGTAATCTATAGTTCATAGTTGCAATTTGTAAATAATCATGTTACTTAAATCAATTTTTTTTTTGGTCGAACATTAAAAAAAAAATCAATCAAAGTTTTACGTGATTCTAAGTAAACTATTGAATTAATCTCTCCTATTAAGTTTGACTCTAGATCTATTGTAACATTTTCTAAAATATTTAAAATTGACAAATACTATCATAAGTGATGTGAAGATAGTATGACTTGCAACCTAAACCCACCCTACTAATATGTTTAAAGAATTATAATTTAAAATAAATGCTAGAAGTCAGAAATAAAATGCTAATTGTTTCTATTTTTTTTTTTTTGTAGATTTAGCTAATTAAAGATAGAATTTTGTATATGTATTTTTAATTATAATTTATAATAAATTATTGTAATTACTTAAATTTCTTTTACTTTAACAAATAATTTGTATTTTATAGTAAAATAAAAAAAAATTCCGAAATTGCTTTAACAAATTGTTCATGACCCTCATTATGTCATCAATAAAATTGTATGCATAAAAGATCTAAAAACCTTTCAATTATGTGCATCCCTTTTAAAAGATCTTAAAGGCTTCCAACAACCACAACTATCCTTACAATATCGGCTTTAGTTAAAAATATTAATAAAAAAAAATGACATCTTAGCTCTAGAATTGGCCACACTACACTACTGTTGTCGTAAAAATATTAATAAATCTTCATTTAAATTTTAGTTCTAGAGTTATATATTCTCAATCTTCATTTGCATTATTAGTCTCTATCTTTTAATGCTTCAAATAAACATAAACTTAAAGAAGGAATAGAAAAAAAAAATCCAGAAAATTAATATTAAAAAACTTGAAAAAAGATATTCAAAAGAGCATGAAAATATTACTATCAATCATGAGTTAAAGAATGCTTACCTAATACGACTTTGTCAATCATGCAATTTAAATTCAAGTTCACCTTATCAAACTCTATAAATCTAATTTCAAATGTTTATCATAAAATAAAATTTATACAAACTTTAAGATAATATTTTTAAATTTTTTATTTTTTAACTTTTTAATAATTGTACCACCCAAAATGACATAAATATAGATTTCTAAAATGAAATGGCATTGCGAAAAGAAGCTTAGTAATTATAAAATTTGCTTTTAATAGGAAGGTGTAAATGGTTTTTAAGATATGTTGCATTTTTGCTCACATTCATCTTTTAATTTTACAATGATGCTTTAAGTACAATAAATATAAAAAAGCACACCAAAGATTAAGAATATGTTCAATTTTTTTAATCTTTGCTAAAAGCAAGGACTAATACTATTTTTTACCAAACTTCACAATAAATATTGTAAATCCTAATTAGTTCTAAATTTAAAATTTCTTATCCAACATCTTTCTAAACAAACAAATACAAAGAGCATCTATGAAATATGGGGTTACTCAAAGTTTAATAATGCTAATAATTATTTTAAAAATTTCTCATAAAATCATGTATAAAGTTTTTTTAAATCTTAAATTCTAAACCTTTTTTGTTCAGCTGCAAAAGATATCATATTATTTCAAGTCAATATCATCTTTTTAATTTAAAATCAACAGCAAAGGATAAATCACTGCAATTTTGCTGATAAATATGTTGCAGGTTAGTGGCAAGGTTACCTATAATGGCCATGAAATGAATGAGTTTGTACCTCAAAGAACTGCAGCATACATTAGCCAGAATGATGTTCATATTGGAGAAATGACTGTTAATTTTGATTGATACACAACCTTTTGATCTTATAGGCTTTCTAATAATACTAGGCAACAGCATCTGAAGGCCAGGAAGCAAACCAGATGATAACAGAATATATACTAAAGCTGACATCTTCAACTTCAAGTAGTTCTGAGTTCTGATTTCTCACAATATTGCATCATCACAAACGCAAATACTGTCTTTATGGTTTCTACTATTTATCTAATTTGTGATTTACAGATCTTGGATTTAGAAATATGTGATGATACTCTAGTAGGGGATGAAATGTTGCGCGGTATATCAAGAAAGCGTGTTACCACAGGTAGTGATCAAACTCTTAGTCCATCAATTTTGTGTGTAATTCTGTTTCAACTTTTATGTGCATTATTTGCAGGGAAGATGTTGATTGGTCCGGCGAAAGCTTTGTTCATGGATGGCATATCTACTGGGCTAGACAGCTCCACAACTGTTCAAATCATGAAATGCCTTAGACAAATTGTTCATATTCTAAAGTGAACTGCATTTATAGCCTTATTGCAACCAGAGCCAGAGACATGAGCTTTTTTCATTAAAACAAGATGCTACATTTTTCAATTTTTCTTGCAGCGTTTCCTATTAAAGCTTGGAGGGCAAGAAATTTATGTCGACCCATTAGGCCGTCATTCTTACCAACTCATCAACTACTTTGAGGTATAATGTGTCTCAAAAAGCTCAAAGATCATAAAAAAAAGACAATTATATAACTTCTTATAGTTTCTACTTTTAATTAGTCTGTTAAAGGGGTAAATAAAATCAGAGATGGATGTAACCCTGCAACTTGGATGTTGGAAATCACAACTCCAGCACGAGAAATGGATTTAAATGTTGACTTTTCTGATATATATAAAAATACAGAACTTTATAGGTAATCTTCTTTGTAATCTTACTCATTTTTCTACTAAACAACTTTGATATTTCTTAGTTATTATAAAAGCTGTGTTCTTATGCTGAAAAAATGTTTGCCTATACCTTAGGAGAAATAAAGATCTTGTAGCAGAATTGAGCAAGCCTGCTCCTGTGTTTTTGTAAACAATATGAACAATATGCTCTAAAATTGACCCAATAAAGTAAAAAAACACTCCACTCTCAAATTATCTCTTAAACTTTAACATTAGGATAACCATTTGCACACTTAGTGAATTAAACATCCAGCCATTATTAACTGTACATGAGTAAATCGAATAAAAAAAAAATAATGAACACAATCAAGAGAGGCTAAAGCATTAAGCATTACTATTGTATTAATCCATCTCTTTTTTTTTTTTGAACAAATGAGCTCAACACACTAAAATGGAGCATAAAGAGAAACAGTACGACAAAACATAATACAGAAACAAAACAAAAACAACAATAAAACGGTCGAATCCGTTGTCATCTCCGGCATTGCCATCAACAACCAATCGGATCAACTCCACACCATTCCCTGTAGCTCAAGAATGACCTAATCTTTACTCCTTCAACACTTGTCTGTATACTCTGGAACACTCTACTATTGCGCTCCAACCAAATGTTCCAAACAACCGCACAGAATCCTGTCAGCCATTTCCTTTGCTCAGACTTGCCACCTGGTACTCCAGTCCAACTCTCAAAAAACTCTTTTCCGGATCCCGGGATGGCCCAAGCTCTATTAGCACCCGTCAACCAAGCACACCAAACCTGCCATGTTAACTCACAAGCAAAAAATAAATGATGCACTGATTCTATGTCCTTTTTGCACAACACACACACATTGTCATTATGATTAATAATGCCGAGTCTAGTCAATCTCTCCTTCGTGTTGACCCTGCCTACTAAAACAAACCATGCAAATAGTTCAACCCTTGGAGGAACCAAGCCTCTCCAGATTGAGCTAGTGAAGCTGTAGCTCGTGATGTCCTCTGAGAGGGTTTCTTTCTGCAACACCTGCACAAACGATTTAGTAGAAAAAACACCTTTTTTGTCAAATTTCCAAACAACTGAATCCTCCCTATCAACCGATAAACTTACAACCCGTAACCGGTCGTGGAGTTGATTGAGCAGCTCTAGCTCCCATTGGAAGAGTTCTCTCCTCCATTGGAAGTTCCACACCCACTCTAGCCCATCCCAAAACCCACAGTCCCTTATTACTGATCCTTGCTGATTTGAAACAGAGAAGAGCCTCGGAAAACAATCTTTCAAAGATCCACCTTGTAACCAAGTATCCTCCCAAAACCGGGTGCTTCGGCCGTTTCCCACCTCCATGGACAAGCCACTGATCATCATATTTCTTATACGCTGCTCCTTAATATTAAGCTGGCAGATATCTTTCCACGGGCCCCTTCCTGATGGCAACTGTTGAGTTGACAGCATCGCAGTTGGGTTTAGCTGATTACAGGAGCAAACCACTTTCTTCCAAAGCGGGCAGTCCTCCTTTGAGAAGCGCCACCACCACTTGAATAGGAGCGATGCATTTCTAATTAAAGCATCTCCCACCCCCAAACCACCTAGCTTTTTCGGGGCTTGAACTACCTCCCATCTCACCATCGGCATCCCTCTGTTCCCATCTTCTTTACTCCATAAGAACCTTCTCTGCAGTCCAATTATCTTTTCTGCAACCGCCTTTGGCATCTTATACAAGCTTAAGTAGTAAGTTGGCAAGCTATTGAGGACAGATTTTATGAGAACCAATTTACCCGCTTTGTTGAGAGTTCTCGCTTTCCATAGGCTCAGCTTGTCTTCCACCTTGTCTATAATTGGTTTCCAAGTCTTCACCAACCGAGGGTTAGCGCCAAGAGGAATGCCTAAGTACCTAACAGGCAACGCCGCTTCAGCACACCCCAACAAACCACACATATTCCTCACCCATTCCTTCTCACAGTTAATTGGGATTAGGCTCGACTTTTCAAAGTTGATGCTCAGGCCAGACATCAACTCAAAGCAGCGCAGGAGTCTCTTATAATTCACCAGTGTGTCTGTTTCCTGTGGACAAAATAAAATTGTGTCATCTGCAAATTGTAGATGCGACAATTCTATATTGTCCCTTCCCACCAGAAGTGGGGAAATTCGGCCATTTCTTACCGCCTCTCCCACCATCCTGTGCAGCACATCAACAACAAGCACAAACAGAAAAGGAGAGAGAGGATCCCCTTGTCTGAGACCTCTCTCCATCTTGAACGGCTTAGATGGTGACCCATTAATCAACACTGACATAGACGCTGTAGTCACACATTCCTTCACCCAAGTCCTCCATTTAAGTCCAAAGCCCATCTTCTGCAGTACTATATCCACAAAGCTCCACCTCACTCTGTCATAGGCTTTCTGAAAGTCTAGCTTGACAATTGCCGCCTTCTTCTTCCGCATCTTCAGCCATTGGACCGTCTCGCAAGCAATGAGGGCACCATCATGTATTTTCCGGCCCTTGACAAACGCAGACTGAGTCTCTCCTACTAGATTTGGCATCACTGAACGCATTCTTCGTACCAGTACTTTGGATATCACCTTGTACACACAGCCAACCATACTAATCGGTCTTAAGTCCTTAATTTCCTTAGCTCCCACAAATTTTGGAGCTAACGCCACCCAAGTAATATTAGCATCTGCTGGTAACTTTGCATTCTGAAAAAAACCCAACACAGCTGCAGTGAACTCCTGACCCAGCTCCTCCCAACAATTCTTTATGAATTTCATGTTATACCCGTCACTACCTGGTGCTTTACTGGACTCACAGTCCCAAACAGCCTCTCGTACTTCCTCAGTTGATGGCATTGCCTCTAGTGGATAAATTAGTAAAACAAATAGCATTTGAGCTATAACAAATGTAGGATTATTCAAAATGATAAATGGATAAATTGTTTTTTTCTTTTTCGTACATCAAGAGAGGCTAAAAATAGAGACCTTTACAGAGGAAAGGAAAACAAATAGCATTTGAGCTATAATTCATTAATTATCTTAAATAATTCTATAAGTATAAGTATAATATAAATATCAGTTATTTTTTCTAAAATATTTTTAAAAGATCCAAATAGAAGATTATATTACCTACAAAAAATAAGTACAAGTTATTTCATTCTCAATCATTGAATTTATCTTATTATTTATAAAGTGGAGCTAAGGGAGATATAGGGAGGGAGGAGCGGCAGTTGCGGTGGTAAGATGGTCCAAATTTAATTTGCATTTGCAGTTAGTTGGAATCATTCTGCGGTTCTCCGAACTTGATAACTTCTTTTACAAGTCTCCTCCATTAACAAACTTATTATTCTGCAGCAACAATGATGGAACCACACTCTGCTCCCACACCCAAGAAGTATTCTAAGAAACCCAAATGTCAGTTTCTTTCTTCCTTCTTCTCCTTTTTTTTCCACACTCTTTTATTTCTCTCTTATTAATTATTTCTTAATTGCTAGATTCAAAGTTCTCACAGCAAGAACTTCCTGCATGGAAACCAATCCTAACACCTGGTTGGGTAGGTATATATATTATATATTATATTATAATTCTACCAACAATAATGCAATCAATCGTCATCTTTATTCTTTTTCAATTCCCAGGTCATTTCCACATTCACTGTCGTAGGAATCGTTTTCATCCCCGTCGGTCTTGCTTCATTGTTTTCATCAGAAAGCGTAATATATACATATCTCTCTCTCTCTCTCTTTAATTCACCGACTATCAATGTTCACCAAAATCAACCGTTAAAATCAGTCATAATGAATAAAATAAAGAAAAATATAGGTAATCAACAACATTTTTGAACAATGTATGAATAATGTGAATTAATAGGATTAAAAGAGTAAATTAATCTTAAATTTAATTAGTAGTATTAAATTAGGATGTAGTGTATTTTTATTTGATTGGTGGTTATTTATGTTGTTTTTATACTTGTATACAAGGTGAAAACTCAGGTGCAGTCAATTTCACGTGAAGTTGATACTTGAGAGCTGTTAGATGAAAATTTTGTCAAATCAGTCAAATCATCTAACGGCTCTTAGATATCAATTTTACGTGAAATTGACTGCACTTGAGTTTTCACCTGTATACAAATATATTAGTCGCTAATTTTAGTGGTTAATCTTAACGTACGAATAACATTTTTGTTAATGAACGTATTGATGGTGGACGAATGCATGCAGGTGGAAGAGGCTGCAATCAGATACGACGACAAATGCCTTAACGAGATCCATGCTCAAAACGCGGTGGCATTTATCAAAAACGACATGACAAACAAGACATGCACGACATCATGGACCGTCGAACGCAAAATGCAAGGCCCTATCTTCATCTATTACCAGCTTGATAATTACTACCAGAACCATCGAAGGTATGTGAAGAGTAGAAATGACAAGCAGCTAGTGAATCCAGCCTCTGAAGGAGACACAACAAATTGTTATCCACAAGACAAAACCAATGGTAGCATGCCAATTGTTCCATGCGGCCTCATTGCTTGGTCTCTCTTCAATGACACTTACAAGTTTTGGGTCAACACCAAGAGTTTGACCGTCAACAAGAAAGACATATCATGGGGGAGTGATAGATCCCACAAATTTGGCTCCAAGGTTTATCCCAAGAATTTTCAACTTGGAGGTCTAGTTGGAGGCGCGAAACTCGATGAAAACATACCTGTACTGTTGTTATATCTACTTGATCTATTTCTTTTGATACACTGACAGTGTAAAATAGTCGTGTTAAACTTTTTAAACTATTTGATTTCATGCATGAATTAATATGTACCAGTTGAATCAACAAGAGGATCTGATTGTTTGGATGAGAACGGCAGCACTGCCATCTTTCAGAAAACTGTATGGGAAGATTGAGACTAACCTGGAAGTGAATGATCTTGTAGAAATAGTTATAGAAAACAATTATAACACATATGAGTTTGGTGGGAATAAGAGGCTCATTCTATCAACTGCAACTTGGATTGGTGGAAAGAATCCCTTCTTAGGGATGGCATACCTTTTTGTTGGTGGGGTATCCTTGCTCTGCGCTATAGTATTCATACTACTCTATGTCATCAAGCCAAGGTAAACAAAATGCTATAATTTTATTTTATTTACTTAACTTCTGAATTTCAAACTTATTTTCCATTCCAAACTTATGTGCAGGCCTCTTGGGGATCCCTCCTACTTGTCTTGGAACAAAAATCCAGGGATTCTAAAATGATTACTGCTATCATTTTTTTTTTTACTTCATTAGGTGTATATAAACATTGTGATGTGAGTGAAAGTTACCATGTTGTATGTGTTCTAATTCTCCTATTAATTCACATTATTCACACATTGTTCAAAAATGTTGTTGATTACCTATATTTTTCCATAATCAATAGGACTGAAATGAAATTTAATTAATAATGACAGAGACAAGTAAACCAAATAAATGTGTATGAATGCCTAAAATGACTAAAATATATTACAATTGTGCCTACATTTAGTAACAGGAACAATGAATAGAAGAAAAATAAAAGTCCTAAGTTATTGGTTCCTAAAATCTACTGCCATTTATTATTAGCATCAGTTTATGCACCTGCCACCATCTTTAATTCCAAACAATTTGGTGAGCCATTTACTGATTCATACTTTAAGTCATTCCTCCAATGGAACTTATAAATTAATGCCTGTTGGGCAAATTCAGGAAACAGTTGAGATCAATTTCGTCTACAATTATCTAACCTTGCCCTTAAAACAATTATCAATTTGATAGCTCCAAAGAAATTGAATGTTATTTGTACATAAGCAATAGTAACTTATATAACAATACTCCTTAGCTTGTTCTTTTCTCCTTTAATACTCAGAACGTCCATCAAACTCTGCAATAAACACAAGTTATAGGAAACATCTACCACCACCACTCCTATTTCATTCCACCTACTTCATTCATAAACCATAAAACCATAATATTCATAGCTGCCACCACTACACATCACTGAAGGAACACAAAGAAAGATCAATGAATCAATGGACTCTTCCAACTCACCTGATCCCACACCATCTTTTGACTTTAGATCCACAACTCAGAACAGCAACTTCTTGAGAAGCATCTCCACAAAAGAAAACCCTCTCACAAAGCTACTTCAATCCCCTCCTCGCCTCTCATGTCCTACGCTTTCGCGCAGCCTCCAAACCTCTCCGGTTTCCTCTCCTCTCCATCAGAACTATACTCCTTCTTCTTCCCCTACAAAGCTCTCTCACCATTGTGACCCTCAAACCACATACCACTGCGCCTCCTCTGTCCTCAGAAACGATGGACAGATCCTCTCCATAGCCCTCTCCTCCAACGGCCTGGTCTACACAGGCTCCGAATCCAACCTTGTCAGGCTGTGGAAGCTCCCTGAGTTCACCGAGTACGGCCAGCTGAGGACCAAGGCTTGCAGGGTGGTGGCTCTTGAGGTGTCCAACGACACGGTTTATGCAGCTTATGCTGATGGCAAGATTAGAGTATGGAGAAGGACTTGGGATAAGGTTTTGAAGCATGTTCGTTTGGCTTCCATACCTAAGACTGTTGGCTATGTCCGCAGCTACATCGCCGGCAAAGACAAGACAGTAAGTATATATATCAGAGCTTCTATATTTATGTCTTATATTAACTACTAAACACGTCTTAAATGCAATTATCAGATGAAGCATAAGGGGCTAATCACATCAATGGCGATTAACACAGCAGAGGACATTCTATACACTGCTTCACTAGACAAAACAGTCAAAGTATGGCGAATCTCTGACTTGAAGTGCATAGAGACAATCAAAGCCCACCCGGAGCCAATCAATGCCATCATTGTAGCTGATGATGGAGTTCTCTACACTGCCTCCGACGATGCCACGGTCCGAGTTTGGCGGCGCAACTTCTGCAGCCACGACCAGCCCCATTCCCTGACAGTTACCTTGCACGCCAAGCATTCTCCTGTAAAAGCCTTGACGCTTACCCCGGACGGCGCCATCTTGTACGGCGGCTGCACTGACGGCTACATACACTACTGGCTAAAGGGTTGGTTTGCAGGGCAATTGCAATATGGTGGTTCAATCCAAGGCCACACACATGCAGTTATGTGCTTGGCTAGTGTGGCTAAGTTCATGGTTAGTGGCTCAGCTGATTCAACAAGCAGGGTTTGGGCTAGGGAGCAAGATGGCCAACACACTTGTTTAGCCGTTCTTGTTGGCCATAGAGGTCCAATTAGGTGTGTAACTGCTTTCATTGGAGGAAGGTTGGTTGATGATAACATTGAAGATAGTTGCACTGTTTGCACTGGTAGCCTTGACGGTGTCTTGAAGCTTTGGCGTGTCACTCATTCCAAGAATCTCGATACTAATAATACTAACAATCATAATCACTGCTCTTCACATTCTGCTGCTAAGTATTTTGAACTCTAACAGAGACTTCAATCAGCACTAATCTATTGTAACCACTTGTTTCCTTGGAGTTATGGTAGTTTTATTGACGAATAAATGACCATTTGTACCCATGAAAGATGAAAACGCTGACATATGTACCCACGCTAAATTGAAACTAAACTTGTACCCATGCAAGATGTCCTCCGTGTGATAAAAGTACCATGTCTTTGGAGGGTTGGAGTGCCACGTAAGATACTTTTGTCACACGGAGGACATCTTGCGTGGGTACAAGTTTAGTTTCGATCTAGTGTGGGTACATATGTCAGTGTTTTCATCTTTTATGGATACAAATGGTCATTTATTCTTTTATTGACATTTGTATCTTTGTTAAACTAAATAGAAAGTAATCAAGTTTAATGGAATAGGCAGTATAAATGAGAAGGAATGATCTATTATTGAATGAGCTTTCAAGTTTGAACACTTGACATCAAAACAGACCAACAATAATACAAACATAAAAATGAAAGTGAAATAGATTGAATCATAATGCAAACACATACAACACACTACACTATTCTATTTGGCCAAGCCTTGTGTTCTGTGCAGCATCATGATGATGAGTATTTGTTTCTCTCCTCTTTAGAAAGCGGTAAAGGCCATAACATAGCAAACGCAAAACACAAAGAATTGATATGGAAACCAAGGCTGATAAAAGATACCCTACAATTGAGTTGGAGCGCTTGCACCCAAACACAGCTCCAAGACACACCATTGCAGAGTAGTAATTCTGTAATTGGCATCCTTCAAATTTAATCGATGCACATTTAAGTTATATTATTATATTATTAAACGCGTTTAAAGAATATGCAAATATGAGGAAATTGGAAAGTGTGTGGAATAGTATATGCTTGCCTTCATGAGAACCGCTATAGTCCCTTTCTTGTCAAATAAGGAATAAGTACTCATGATCTTATATTAACCATTTTTTTCTTCTATTCAATTTCGAAGGACTTCCCTAGCCATGAATTCAGCATTCTTATATTCTTTTCTAAGTTGTATTCCACTTAATATTATGCTTTCTTTCTGTTTTGTTTTGCTTTTTTTTTTTTTTTTCCTTTTAATTTCCTCCGCTTCTCATTTTATCATTTCAAGATACAAAACAATTATATTGTTCCATTCGTGACTAATTTATTAGATTTACTTTAAATAAAACATTTATTAGTTAGATTGGTAGAAACATTAAATACAAATATATACTACTAGTAAAACTTTATAAGTTAGGAGATTAAGAAGTTCATCTAGTTAGTAACTGAAAAGACTAAAAGAGCAATCAAAACAAAAGAGAGCATGGTACGTGATGTGATGTGATGGGAATCATGGGATCATGTGAAGAACAACAAAAACAAAGAAGAGAATAATAATAATAATAATAATAATAATAATAATAATAATAATAATAAATAAATAAATAAAATAGAAATTAGAAGGAAAAAAAAAAGAAATAAATATAAATACAAGAAATAAAGAATGTCATCAGCATCGTCATCGCCACAGAGCACAACTCCGACACACCGCCATCACCATTTCGGTACAAACATGTTGGAGAGGGCACTCTCCTCCCGCCGCGGCACTCTCTTCGCCGACGACGACGAATCTTCCGCCTCCGCTGCCAACGCTGACGAATCCAAGACCAAGAAGAACAACAACATCCTCTTCCGCGCCACCAACAGGGCTTCCAATTACATCTCCCGCCTCCTCGGAACCACCGCATCCGCCTCCTCCTCCTCCTCCACCTCCTACTGGCTTTGCGCCGCCGTGTTCCTGCTGCTCGTGGTCTTCGCTGCGTCCTCGTTGCTCTTCACTTCGCGCGGCTTCGTCTGCATCTCGTCCTACAACCCCGTATCTCGCGCCGGATTCTTCGGCCTCGACGGCCTCGCTTCCGATTTTGGAACCCTCGGCGTGCCCTGGTGTAAGTTTCTACCGTCTGATCTGATCTTACTTCTTTTTTATCTTAGGGTTTGTAATTTTGTCTTGATTCGGTTTTCGTTTGGATCGAGAGTGCGAAACTAAAAATGCTAGCTAGATTGTTTCTGGAAGATCAAACTGAACTGTTAAAATGTGATTCATTTAATTATTTCCGGATCCTGATCCTGATTTGAGCTACATTCCTTAATTAGTTGTTTATGGATTTCGCATTATTCACTTCATTAAATTCTATATATTAAACAAGCTCACAGTTCAAAGATAGCGGCGATTCTAATTAGTATTATTATTTTGATATGCTATAAATGAGCTCAATAAAGCAACCATTCATGAGATTTTGGAGCTGAGAATTAGATGTTGAAGTTTGAATATACACTTTGAAATCATTTAGTCATACATTTTGTTTTTGCTGGATGCTTATAGTCTCATCCTTGGTAAAGGCAGATCGAAACTTGGTAAAACAGTAGAATGGACATCGAAAGATCTGCTTAGAGCTTTAGAAGAATTTGTGCCTATATATGAAACTCGGCCAATCAAAAACAACATGTATGGGATGGGTTTTGACCACAGCTTTGGGCTTTGGTTTATGACCCGGTGGTTGCAACCAGAACTGATGATTGAGAGTGGTGCTTTCAAGGGACATTCAACTTGGGTTTTACGGCAGGCTATGCCGGACAGACCAATTATTTCTCTTTCACCTAGGCATCCAGAAAAGTATCTGAAAAAGGGACCTGCCTATGTTGATGGAAACTGCACATATTATGCTGGAAAGGACTTTGTTGATTTTGGAAGTGTTGACTGGCCCAAAGTGATGAAGAAACATGGGATTACTGACCTTAGTCGCGTGCTTATATTTTTCGATGACCATCAGAATGAATTGAAAAGGTTACTTCCAAAATCTTTGACATTCTTGGTTCAATAGTTGATTGTTCTGATGAAACTTCTGTTGCTTATTATTATTGTTATTTTATATATGTTAATGAGCAGAGTTGAGCAAGCCTTGAAAGCTGGATTCCGACATCTTGTGTTTGAGGACAATTATGACACTGGAACTGGTGACCATTATTCATTGAGGCAGATATGTGATCAATCTTATATAAGTGGTGTGTAATATCTCGCCTTCCTAGTGTATTATGATATTCTACTGAAATTTCTTTTTCTGTCAGTATATTCTAGTGAATGAATTTAATTACATTACAATATACATATACTGGCACAAGCGTGGTTGGTATTAGATCTCAATTATAGATCCATAATACCCTTTGGCCAAACTAAAAAAAATATTTGACTGACTTGAGGACTGTGTTATGGCATTGGTTACTATATGAAGTGAGGGATTTGAAGCTGGAGAGAAAATTGTGGAAAGTTGCATAAATTTCATCATTGAATCATTCTCTATTCAAAATCAGAAGTGGTTATCTCAATACTAGAAAACTTACTGAACTTGTTCCTTTGTTTATGTCAGGCGGTGGACACAGCTGCTTTAAAGACAGTGACGAAGCTAGGGTCAGATCGAGAAGGAAGAAATTCTGGGAGAAAGCAGTTGATATCGAAGAACTGTGTGGGCCAGATGAAGCATGGTGGGGAGTTAGAGGCTACATGCGTGATAACTTCAATCACAGCAACAAGCCAATATCATATGAACAACATTTCCAGAACAGCCGGTATATTGAATCTATTCTCGATGTTTACTGGGAACTCCCTCCTGTTGCCGGCCCTTCCCTAACCCATCAAACAAGGTATGATCCTGCTCGTGTGTCTAGTCCTATCGTTGAAGATGGGCGATATGGCTTGTTCCAAAGGCTTGGTTTGTCCAAATTTGACAACTCTGTATTTAATGGATACACTCAGATGGTTTATCTACAGATATCTAAATAGTCATTTAGATTTGCTTAGACGAGGGTATGGATGTAGTAGATGAAAGTTTTGTACCTGTATTATGTACGAATTGTTGCTTCAGCCTGATTTGGCTTAAAATGTAGTGTTCTTTTATTCTTATTTTCCTCTTTATTTGAAATTCAAGCTAGTCACCTTTGCTCACTGCTCAATTCTTCCTAATTTGGTTTATTTACGTGTTTTTGTTCTTGTTAATGTAACTTTTAAATGGTCGCTAGCTAATGCAAATTTTTGTACGTATGTGTCCGTTCATTTCTTATTTTCTCCAGCCAGATATAAACATTAACGACTAGCATTGTTTCCGTTAGTATCTACTTAAATACGAGGGAAAAGACACTGATAACGAGACAATTAATTTTTGCTTTAATAGTTGAAAAATTGATAACCAATTTTGAGAAGTTACTTTTACCTAGATGTAACAAATCTTCGGGAAGATTTACTTTGGAAAAAATATCACAACCAAACTAAATTAGATTCTAAAGTGGCGAACTCAATCATAACAATTTTAAAGGGTAATGCTAGGTAGACAAAAAAAAAAGTCAGAATTTTTTTATTTAGCATTAATTAATTGTTGCAACAATTAATGAATGCTAAATAAAGCAAGTTATGGCTGCTTTTGACTAATTTTCTTTAGTTACCAAACATTTTTTATTTTAAATTAATTAATAAATTAAAATCACAAGCCATTTTATTTAGGGTTGTTTAACACTTTAACATGTATGGACACATGTGAAGGTTATCAACCGAAAAAGTGTATATAAAAAGAGTTTGATTTTCAATGTATTTATTAAATAAAAACTTCAGTTTTATTTTAAAAAAAATACTCCGATTAATAATAACCTTAATATTTTTCCTTAAAAGTTAAAAAAAAACCTTTGATAACAAATTTCACTTTCTAGTTTCTTAGGAGGAGCTTTTCTTATGTTCTGTTAAACAGAGTGTGTTCTTGAAATCTAAAATAATGGGATAATTTTGCAAAGCTAACAACATTTCAAAGCAAAGATGTAAGAGTGTATTGAGTATCTAATACAATATGCCAGCATAAGCAAATACATAAAAGAAAGAGATAGCACAACAAGCAATTCTTTTTATACAGCAACAGGAATCCAAAGTTACACAAAATATAGAGAACAAACAAAATATATATATATATATTTGTTTATATATGATCTGGAAGTCTCCAGTTGAATTCTACTGGTGGTGGAAGAAAACTTGTCAGGCTATAATAAATGCACAAAAACTGAGACACTGAATTACATATAGTAGCAGCAGTGTTTCTTATCAGCAACAGAACCATCATAAATTCAAACTCCTTTGTAAACATTTTACTATAACTATAATTTTTTTAAACAAATACTTCAGTATGGTTCAACAATTTCTGCACTAGTTTTGGCTCTTTGATTTTTCCACTGCTCTTGGAGCTGCAACCAAAACAAATCACAACAGAATCTTTAAGCAATCTTGAATCTTAATCTAGTAATCCAACATGTTTAGTGTAAGATGTACCTAGTCCAATTGCCTCAGACCCTTTCATGATCCTCAGTCTCCTGCACGAGTCAGTGAACATCCTGCATCAACAAAGAATTTGTTTATTAAAATTGGATATGATCTTTAAAGGAATAACATGTAAAGCAAAAATGCCACATACAAACCAAGATATATATTTATACATACAAAATTCACACTTTTTCCCCAACTAAATAATTGATTATCAGAATAATCAAACATGCTATAGTAGAATAATTAAACTTATGAGATTGATGGCTAATTTTTTGTATATAGGATTTTATATAAAATTTGTAACAAAAATAGAAATAACATACTCCCAAGGAACATCTCCCACAAGCATCCAATCTCCATCCTTGTCTTCATAAGTAAGAACATATTCAGAGCCATGGAGAAGATCCCTCAAAGAGCTCTCACTTAATCCATCTTTTCCAGGCAGCCCAGGAGAGTTGCACTGACCTAATTTTCCATTAGAGAAGTTGCAACTCAAACTAAAGAAAAAAAAAATTGCTTATAAAGAAAAGGAACAAAAAAAAAAGTAGTTAAAGAAAATACCAATGGTGAAGCAGCTGAACATCTTCTCAAGAGCTGAAGAAAGTTCCTTATAGTTGCTATAGGTTTTGAGATCAACCTTTCTTAGATAAGGAGCACCATCCATGCTTACCTTCACATACAAACAACCAAATCCTGGTTTCCCTTCAGCTTCATCATTGTTCTTTGTCAAATTAGAGGCCATGGTGTTCTTTCGAAACGATCGAATTGGTGGCCACCCCACAACCTGTGCCCTGTTGCAAAAAATGGAAATTTTGATATATCAACAGCCTCCAGACTTGAATTTCCATGCAGAGAAGAACATACACAAACTATATCACACTGAAACACAAAAATTTAACTAACAATCACACTAACTATGAACAATTCTTTTTCAATCATACTAAGATTACAAGCCTGCTACCTCAGATTTATTTTATTTAATTTTTATTCATGGAAGTTATCAGAAATACATTCAACATAGTACATAAAACATAATATCATAGTAGCATTTTAATTTGGCATTATAATTTTAAATTGTGTGAGAAGAAAACAACATTGTAACAGCCAATCAGACTAGTTTCATGAATCATACATCTTTCAGTTTAATCAAGCAACCAAAACATGAAATCTGCACCAAGTTGACTTACTTAGAAGCAGGAGCACTAGCATGTTCATTAGTAGCAGGAAGTTGAGGGTTCTTTTCCTGAAGAGGCTTGGACTCTTTGATGGCTTGTGAAGCAGAAGCAGGGGTGTTAATGGTATTTCCTTGCTGGGTGCTAATGGTTTTGGGGTCCAATGGAGGCTTTCCAACAACATTCCCTGCTCCTCTTGGTGAAAACAAAGCAGAAGCTTTTCCCAAGTCAGAGTCAGATCCATGAGCATCAGAGAAACCCCATTTAGCATCAATGGCATCAGAAAAGCCTCTCTTAGCACCAGCCACATGGACATGGTGGTTCATCACATTGTTGTTGTTATTGAGCTTCCCAAATAGAGAGAGAGACACCCCAGAAAGTGGTTTTCTCTCTGGAGACTCAGAACCTGGTAGGCCAAGCCTTAACTCAGTCTCCTTGAAGGTCTTTCCATCTTCAGAAGAAGAAGAAGAAGATGATGATGAAGGTATCTTCTTCTTCTCTGCTAAGCCTATGTAATCATGTTCCAAAGGTGTAGACATCAAAATATGGCAACACTCAGAATCAAAGCTATGCAACAAGGGTGAAAACTTAGTATATGTTTTGTGTGACTAAATAATATTACACCAGAGAGAGAGAGAGAGAATTGAAGTGTGCTTGAACAGAAGTTATTATGGTGTGATATTCATATGAATGAAGAACTGGCCTTTGTTAATGTGGAAAAAAGAACCTTCTTGAGCCTTGCCTTTGTTAATTATAATTTTGGTGATATTAATTAATCACTAATTCAATTTTTTAACAAAGAAAAGAAACTAACCTTGATATGCATGTATGAAAAATTGAAAATCAATATTTGTCTACATCTCAATGAAAGTATATATATCATAGGAAACATTTCAAGTGCATCAGTTGTTTTAACCGTTGATTTTAATTAATATATATTATATATATTTTTTATAATTCAAATTAACGGTTAAAACAACGGGAGCACCGATACTCCCGGTACACTTGAAATGTATCTCATATCATATACACCACAATCTAAAATTATGATATAGATTCTACACTAATTGAAAGTAGGCACTATAGAAAACTAACTTTAGTAAAAGCTTTTTTATTTAAATAAAAATACGTATTAATTTTTTTTATTTTGTATACATATATAGCAAAATATTTATGATTTTATGTATTATTAATTAGCATATAGAACAATTTTGTAGGTATAGACTGCAAAATTAGAACAGAGAAATCTAAGTTGAATTTTCTAGAAACGTAAATTTTTTTATTTAAATAGAAAAAAACCATTTAATAACTGCCACTTTTTAGTATTCAAAATATTATTATCTTAAAAATAAAATCACATATATTATTTTTATGGAAAGCAAATTAAAGTGTTCCCATACATGTTCAATCATATAAAACAATCATGCACATTCCCATCTTTATTATTTTAAATTATATACATTGTTGTCGATGTAATTTGAAGTATTTATATAAATACTTAATAAATCAAAAAATACGCGTCAATTATATATACACACACAATATAGGAAAAGAATGTAAATAAATCACACAAAAATGGTTAACCATTAAGTAAAATAATTTTATTGAGATGAAAAACTTATGCTAAAAATTTCCAGTCTTTTGGAATCAAATTATTTACATATTTGGAGTCAATATCGTAAAAAAGAAAGCAAAAAAAAACCAAGCAACTTATTATGAGTAAAGAGGTCATTAAATGGTATATGTATATATATTTACAGAAAGCAATGCATGCTACGAAGCATGGATAAGTCACTGTGTCCGCGTGTCAGACACATTTTACACACGATGTTTTCGACACTCGTTCGATACACCTGTCTGCTGTGTTCAACCGTGTCTTAATAAAAAATAAAAAATTTTTTTTCAGACACGCTTGAACACATCTAAGTATTATCACGTGTCCGTGTGTCCAGTCTTATTCTTAATATATATTCTTAAAATAAATTTAGATATAGTATGTATTATTATTTATTAAAACAAAAAATATTTTAAATACTTGATATAATTAAAATAAGACATTAAAAATAATTAAAAATTTTAATTTATATTTTAATATCAATAAAATAACAAAATATTATTACGATTTATCTAAAAAATACTTTATATTTTATATGTATGCGTATCTCCGTGTCATGTAAGATTTTAAAATTCGCATGTCGACGTGTCTCATATCGTGTCGTACCCCGTGTCCGTGTAGGTGTCTGTGCATCATAGAATATGTATATTATTGTATGAATTTCACAAGTGTTTTTTGCTGGAAATATATATATATATATATAGGTAAGTATTATAATTTTAGTATAGGTAGTGAACGGTTTTATCATTAAAGGTACTAAGATACATACATTACATTAATATTAATATAATAATATTTAAGCAGGAACTTAGTACGAGGGAATAGTAGGAAGAGGTTCCCCGGCAACCTTTTACGCAGTGTTCCACTTTAACATTAACATGTCCTAACATGAGTGTATTTAGTAGTAAAGTAAGAACACAAAGTCAAGGAATAATAATAATAATAATAATAATAATAATAATAATAATAATAATAATAATAATAATAATAATAATAATAATAATAACTGTGAGTGACGGTGCAGTGAATCCATTTCAATGGCACGCCCGTATCTAAACGTATCGAATCATAATAATTAATATTGTGAAGCCTCCAAAAGTTGGAAAAGAAAACACTCTCATCCAACGGTGTGTAGGACACTCTTTCTCTTCGTTAGGGGACAAAACGGTGTTCCTCTCACTCTCACGGACTTGTGTTTTTTCAAATTTAATTTATGCAAACAAATATCTCATCATTCCACATATTTCATTTTTCATAAATTATATATCTATCATCTCCCTCATCTCTTACCTTATCTTCTCAATCTTATGTTTTTATCTTCTTAATATTACCGTTAATATTATTCATAGTCTCAGCTTCAATTATCACTCATACTCCCTCTATTTAATTAATGGATCAGATAGTTAAGTCAATAGAGATTTTCTTTTCTTTTCTTTTTCATTCTTCCGTTAAGATTTATAACTGACAAGATATTTTGTATGAATTAACAAATTTGTTAAAAATGTACGTAATTTTAGTTATTAGCAAAATTCTAGTAGCTATCTAAAAGAACGAGCTGAGTTTGCATTGACTATTATTATTATTTACGTATATTTTAAAAGTAAAAGTAAATTTTAATTTCAATGTAAGATAATAAAATAGACCGGTAGTAGTAGGGGTGTTCGCGGTGCGGTTTGGATCGGTTTTGAGTCAAAAACTCATCCGATTCGAATGCTAATTTTACTTGCGGTACGATTTGGATTGGATGATGTTTTTAAAAAAATTCGATCCGATCCGATCCAATTTCAAGCGGTTTGAATTAAATTGGATTTGCGATTTTGTAAATTAAAAACATTAAATACATATAACAAGTCTCAACATCAAATTTTAAATAATTAACAATGACATAACAAGTCTCAACAATATCTTAAAAAGCCAACGATAACATAACATAGAAATAAAATTATAGGTTAGTTAAAATAAATAATAAATAACATTTTGAACATAAAATATTTATTAAATAATAATAATACATCAATAATATAAAAATGTATAATAAATTAAACATATTATAAGGATAATTATAAATATAATAATAAAATAATAATATTATATAGCACATTGTGCGGTTTGGATTGGATTGGATCGGTTATGAAAAATAGATCCAAAATTCGATCCGATCCCACGGTTTGTAAAAAAATAAAATCCAATCAAATCCGAATTAGTGCGGTTTTAATCGATTTTCTATTTGAATTGGATTGCATGAGCAGTTTAATTTGGATCGGTTTGAATTTAAATATCATTAAGTAGTAGTGCGATACATTAAGTATTAACGTTTTAATTTGAATTTAAAAAACATATATATATATATATATATATATATAAGAAATAGTTTCGTCGAATATATATTAATTATATTAAATGTACATTAAAATGAGTAACTAATATAAAATATATATTAAAAATAAATTATACAATATATATTTATATAAATATATAATAATTAATTTTAATAACTGATTTTATTTTTATAAATAATATTTTTAAATATGTATATAACTTTAAACAAGAAGATAGTGTAAAAGTTAGTGTATGCGAGTATTTGCATATATTTTAGGGGAAATATATAAGGAAGCAAGCTAAGGCATGATTGGAAAATCGTTGGTAGTTGAAAAAGCAAGAAGTATGGGATTAATGATCTTGTCCAAAATTGAGGCTGATACTGACATACATGCAGACACAAAACACAGCACATAGTGTAGTAGTAGTAGTAGATTAGATAGTAGCTAGTGTGGTTCATACATATATCTATAATCTATGTATGTATTGCAAACCTAACTTGTTTGTGCAATTTTAGGTACGGGACGGCGGAGAAACACAGACACAGGCAGCTGTATCTTACTGTAACATTATTATCACACCATTTATTTCCTATCCATCAATTATTATTCATAACTCTTTTTTAATGTTATTTTCCTTTCATTAATTCAATAACGCCCTTGGTACAATGCATTGCAATCACTTCTGTCCCCACCTATGTATCCATGCATATATATGGTAGTTCCGCCATTTTACCTTCATATACATATAAGACGGAGTAATTATTAACTAGTTGTATAATAGGTCATAATATGAGATAAGTTTCAAAGTGGTTTTTGAAGTTCTACTCGTATTTTATAGTAGTTTTTGAATTTAATAGTTATTCATATTAGTCCATGAAGTTACACTCTGGAACTCAGTATCATCCTTCCGGCACATTCTCTATAGCTGGTGTTATCGGAAAGTTGATATGAACAACAGGGTGACACATTGGCGACGCTAAAACGACGTATAATATTGCTAGTGGCGCGTAAATGCTCTAAAACGCCGTCGTTTCACTCCAAACTTGCTTTTGAAGAATCCTCTCTCAAACATTAATGTAACGTATTGTCTTCCCCCTCTCAAAATACAACATAAACAGAGTCTTTTCTTCTCCCCTATACTCATTAATGGCGGTGGTGTGATTGTTGTAATTGCAGCGATTTCGTTGGAACACAACTGCTCTAGAGGATCGATTTCGTCATTTGCATCAGACAAAGACTGTATTGAATGCTGATTTTTCTGAAAGAGATAAAGAAAAAAAAAAGAAAAAAAAATTATGTGATAATAGGTGTGCTCTGTTTTTTGTTATTGTCGTTAGTTTAATATCTTTAATAGTTAGAAACAATTTTTTGGAGTGTAATGTGTAGGTATGCATGTTTGTGTTTCACAATGTTTGCTAGGGTTTGATCGCAACTAGCTTTCTGAGTAGTTAGACTAATGAAATTGTTGATTGGATAAGGGTTGTTTGTCATGGTGAAAACATGTTTCTTATCTGTTATAGGGTTTACTGCATTTACAGGAGTAAACATGATTTTATGTTTTAGTTGTGAAGTTTTCAATTTGTTAATGTGGTTGAAGATGATAAGTTTGATCATGAAATTTTGTTTATAAATTGCAGATAAATGATCTTTTGATTATCATCATATTTCACTATGGAGGGTCATTTATTACAGAGCGTGATGGAAGTGTGAATTATAATGGTGGACAGATTTCTGAGTTGCCGAGAATTGACATAGACACACTGGATGTATTTTTTGTCCAAGACTACTACAAGAACATTGGGTATGACAATGTGATTCACTGTTGGTGGCTGGTGCCTAATAGATCATTGCAAACTGGTCTTAGAGCTATGACACATGACAAAGAGTTCATGGAGATGTGTTACCTAGCTCAGAAGAACAAGGAAGTTATCCATGTGTACTATGAACATGGAGTCTCTGAACTTGTGTTTAATGAGGAAGCAGAACCATCATCATCCAAAGACAAGGAGTTAATAGTGCTACAAGACCTTATTCCACATCCATACCCCACCATCAATGTCACAACCAATACAATTTTCACCACATCACCATCAACTCCAATATTAGAGCCAATTCACACCACTAGCTCCAAAATAATTCTCACCACATTACCACTAATTCCAATTTCAGAATCAATACACACCACCATTCCTACTCCAACAATAATCCCCACAACTAAGCCTGCTAGTAAAGGTATTTCAGGACTAAAACATAAGACTTAACCTACTGCAACTTCTATTAGTAATTTCAAATCACCATAAAAAAAAATGGCAACACCTACTGCTACTCCTACTACTAATCTCACCCCACCACCAAAAACAATGGCACAAACCACGGCTACTCCTAATACTAAGCCCAATCCACCACCAAAATTAATGGTAGTAATCAAAGATTATGTGATATAATTGCTGAGTAGTAAATCCTTTTACTGTTGTTTATTGTTAGATATCTTAATTATTGTTGTTTATTGTTATATATGTGTGTTGAGTAGTAAATCTGTTTACTGCTATTTAGAACAATTGAGTAGTTGTTGTATAAACTGGATGCTACATAGTTGATGGTTGTTATATACGGGTAGTATCTGTTTATTCTGTTGAGGGACCAATGTGATGTCACTTACACAACTTTAGGGACCATTCTGAGTTCATTAATACAACACGAGGGACCTTTTTGAGGCTCAATTATAAACTTTTGTATTGGCATTTTTGGTTATGCAGGGACTTATCCATGCAGTTCAGGATATGTTCCCAAATGTCCATCACAAATTCTGTGTTTGGCATTTATAGAGGAACTTCAACAAACAGTGAAAGAATAATTAGCTTAGAGGTTTACTTTGGGAGTGTGCAAGGTCTACAACTCAAGCACACCAGCTGCTACCATCCAACCAACCAGCACTCCATCTGCAAGCATTCTACCAGCAAGCACTCAACCAGCAAGCATAATGAGATTTGTGCCTAGTCTTGGATTCAAGCCACCCAGAACCAAGAATGAATGACTTAGATTATTATCTTTAGGGACAGATGGTGTTTTTGTTTGTCTGTTTTGGTGAAGGAATTTACTTTGTATGCTTTCTTAATTAGGATCTCAGTGTTGGAGATTTTAGTGTTAGAAACTTATCAGACTTATGTTTTGACAACTCTGATTACTTGGTGACTATTGTTCTGACTTTATAATATCTTATTTTGGATGTATTTTCTACATCATGAAACATGAATTATGACTTTCTTGAATTGATCTATGTCAGATTTTTAGTTTTATTTTATCCTCATATATGCAATTAAGATGCATTCCAAACACTGTCTATTTCCATTTTATTTACAAGAATTATATTTTGGATGAATATATTAGTAGTTCATATTGTTTCTTCAATTTTCAAAATATGCAAGCACAGCAGTGTCAAACACTTTAATTTGTATTTCTTTTAAACAAACTGACAGATACAACTACAGGAATAACATATGCATGTCATTTATTTTTTGCCAGATACAATTGGCCAAATTGCCTATCTAACTTTAAGAGAAGAACAGCTACTGTAATTAGCAGTATAAATACAAACACCAAAACTCCACCCACTTTTAGAACCCTAACTTCAGACTCTAATCTTTTAAGTTTTCAAGCAATCTTCATCTTTCATTTTTCATTGTCAATTGAAGGGCTTGTTTTACCATCACATGTTATCACATCTTCTTCAAGAATTTTATCTACCCACAGAAACAATCCACACCACCTCTTACCTACAATCTGCACCCAAGAAAGTGAATCAACCAAGTTTACCTACAGTTTGCACCCAAGAAAGTGAATCAACCAAGTTTATATCCAGAATTACAGCAAACAACAACAACAACCACTTACATTGTAGTTTGGGCAACCCACGAACGGTCTCCCTAGATTAGAATCCATCGTTGACCATCGCAGCACTGGTCTCGACCCACACCTACACTATTTTGGCAAACGCGAATCCCTGTTTTTGTTCATTCTTCTCATAATGCTTCCAAAACGATCGTGGGCTGTTCGAGCTCCCAGCTGCGTTGCTCGCGCTAGCCATTGCCGTCTGGCTATGAAGATGCTGAAGAGAATCAAAGGGAAGAGATCAGAAGAGAAAGGGCACTGGAGATTGATCTTCAAATTTGGGAATTAGGGTTTTTTAACTTCAAATTAGGGACCAAATTGACTCAACAAAGTTTACTTATACACATCAGCTAGCCGTTAGTGTCGCCAGCGTGTCACCCTGTTGTCTAAATCGGCTTTTCGGTAACGCCAGTTGGAGGGAATGTGCCGAAAGGACGAGACTGAGTCTCAGAGTACAACTTCAAGGACTAATATGGGTAACTATTAAATTCAAGGACTACTATGAAGCACAAGTGTAACTTCAGGGATCACTCTAAGACTTAACTCGTCATAACATATATATCATGGATTCATAGTAGTTATTTCTAACCCAACGAATTAGTATTTAGATACATCTAAATTCTATTTAAATTTTTGTTTTTGATGAATAAATTATTACATACGATTAGTCAAAAATAATTAATTTCGAAGAGAGGTTGGATTTGAGGACCAGTAAGCATGTGTCTTAAAAGAAAAGGTCTGTATTGAGGAGGTTCATGGCAGAGAGTGTAGAGCAAGAGTCAGACTGTCACAATTAGTCAACAAGCTGTTCAATGTGTTTAATCGAAGAATTCAAGTTTCGAATGTTACTTCTGGCCATTGCCCATGTCAAGCAAAATTAAAAGAGCAGAAACGGTTACTGATGGATTAATGTAAGTGGAGGTTACATTTTGATTTGATTGGTTGAAGATTCTTATAAATAGGAGAAAACTTAGGAATAAGGGTTGGAACTTTGCTTTAGAAAATACTAAAGCACACTCATATCCTAGTGACTTACTGAGTGTACATTCGAGTTGTTTTTCTGTAGAGTTCCTTCCACTGTTTTTACTATTTTATTTACGTTTTTTGCAAACTTTACTTTTCTTGCAAGTTTATTTTTTCAGCAACATTTAATTTCTCTGTTTAAACTTTATATTCTAGTATTTTTGCTTTCCATTTCGAAAGCCTTTTGATCAAATCGAAGACATTTTGTTGTTTAATTTAAATTCAATGCAGATCATTTTTAATTCAGTCAATTTATTTTCAAAATCTTTTATTTGTATTTTTAGATTTCTTTAAATTTTTGTTCGATTGAAAAATCTTTTAATGCACTTTAAAAAAACAAATTGATACTCACAAAAAGGAGTATGTTTCACTTTTAAACCATTAAATATCGAATCACTCTCAATTTCATACATAAATTAATATTCGAATTCTCAATATTTATTTAACTGAATAAATAAATTAATCATCACTTAATCAATTTAAGTTATATTGTTAGCCGTCCTTCTTTAATTTCTTCAAGTTTAACGTAGGAAAAAATGTGTGATATATATAAGCATGCACGACAATTTGAAATACATATGTTGTGATTTCTTTAATTTCTTTAAAAACAATGAACAAAAATTTGTAAAAACTATATATTGCTAGCTCTGATCTCCCCCCTTCCCTTCCTCATACTTAGTTATTAAACGTTAGATGAATATGTTAGCGAAGAAAATAACTTTTATATATTATATTATTAGCTTGGAGGATGATATATATAAATATGTAATGAGGGTGGTGATATGATAAAAAAGAAAGGGTGGGTCATGGTTGCTGGGTTGCAATCAGAGAAATCTTTAATGAGGTTTTGTTTTTAGGTGGAATGATGGATTTTGAGGATAGATTATGATGACAATAACAACTTAGTGACTTTAACATGCATGGACCATCCTGTCCCTTATTGCTCCCCACGCCTTCTCTAAAGTGTTCTTAGAACTTCGCTGGCACACTTTTATTCATCAAATGCAACTAAATCCTCCCCCTTTTAATTTATATCTCTCATCTCTATATACATGCATCATCATAATGTATCTCATGACCTAATAACTAATCAAAAAGGCTATATTAAGTTCATTCATTCATCACTATGTTCCTCGTTAATGTAATTACTAATTCACACTTAATTTTCCTAAATTTTACCACTTCTATAGCTACTTATTATCACTTTACAATTAATTACATCAGAATAATTAATATGCATTCTTCGGTTTTTGGATTATACAGTAAAAATAACTGATTTGCATTCATCGAGTTGCTAGTTTAATTATTTGTTCGAACAAATATCAGGAGCTTAAATTTTGTCTTATAGACTGTATTTGTTTATAGAGACACTGAGATATGGACACTGAAACATAAAATTATATTTGACAGAAGAGACATAGATAAAGACAGTGTGTCTAGAAACACTAGATTAGTATATTTTGTGTCCATCATGACAGAAAGGACACGAAAACACTAACAAGGGACACATCTTATTTTTCATTCTTTTTGTTAATTTTTCATAATTATATTTTTTTATTATTATATTTTTCATCTCAAATTTTTTAAATAAAAAAAATGAGAATAAATTAGATATTAATAATTTGTTCTAGTTTATCACTAAACAGAATACAAGAACACAAAATTTTGTGTTTCTTTGTCCATCAATATCTTATCCTGTCCTGTTCTTAGAAACAAACGTAGTAATATGTACATAGTAACTTATCAATAGTCTCTTTTGAATCGAATGATACTTGTGAAAAAATATTATATAATAAATGTAATTATAATAAAAATAAATTTACAAACGTTTACCAATCACTCTATATAACATTTGGCCTAACACATACTTAGCGTTATTTGATGCAAAACACAACTAATTAATACTAATAGATCCAGCTTTATACTGCTACATACTTATATTATTTGTTATATATGCATGTATATATGACTGAACGTCAAAAACTGTGCGCCATAAATCATGTAAATTCAGCTTGCTAGCTTCAAAGTCATCATAAAATTTAACTAGAAAATATTGTTATCCTTTTTTTTTTTTTCATTAGTCAACAACATATATATAGTTTGATACAAACAAGAGTACATGTAACATCACTATCACAATAAAAGCAGTTAAGACTGCTCATTGAACCACCATAGCCCTTTCATAATCTTATGCCTTTAATTAGCAAATTAAATAACAAAACGACTCGTTACCAGCATAGTTGAGAGCGGAAACTACTTTCATAAATTTCCAAACATTCTTCTTAGTATGTGCACAGTGCACACTTGTACTTAATAAAAAATGTTTGGTAATGAAAGAAAATTAACCATAAATAATCATAATTTATCTTATTTAATATTTATTAATTGTCAATAATATAGACTATTTTTAAAGATTATTATGTGTCAAAAAAATTAAAATTCGTTAAAAAAATAAATTTTGATACTATTTTAACTATGAAAATATGTTAATAAAAGTTTTGTCAAAATTAATATTTTTAATATATAAATAATTGTAAAAAAAGTTTAAATCTTATTTTGATAAATATTGGCCATAAAAAATAATTTGTTAGAAAAATTTGAGAATATATTTTTTGTGATACTTATTAACCGTCAAAAATACTATTTATTTTGACATTTATTGACCATAAAAAATTCTCAACAAAAAAATTTTAACAAAGAATGAGATGAGATCTTGAAACTGAAGAATAAACTGAGATTTTAAAGATGAAGAATGAGTAGTATGATCCCAAATTGAGAGCAGTGTGATGCCAAAATTGACGGAGCTCAACGAAAAAAAGAATAATAGAATATGTTAAAAACAAATGAGTGTCAAAATTGAGGAATAATTTTCTACAATCAAATTATAAATAAAAAAATATAAAAATTTTAATATTTGTGATATTTATCAAAAATATATATTAATTTTTACACTTAACTATGATTGTTAAAAAAATCATATTAAAATAGCTCTCTTTTCTTGTAGTGATTTTGATAAATTTTTTTTTATCTCTCTAGCATTACCGATACTTAATAACAAAACTATTCAAAATTATTTGGCCAAACAAAGCAAACATCAGACTTTCTATTTATGCCATAACTTTAGATGAGATAATTTTGCTACAATTAGAATTGGTAATAAGCTAACTATCCAAAGTCAAAATTCAATTTCGGCCGCAATCACTTCATTTTATTTTATTTTTCAATGTTCATTGTTAATAAGTAGCATTAATTATTGCATGTATAATAATGTTCATTGTGTCGGTACTCCTTGCTTTTTTCGGCAACCATAATTTCATCATGTTTTCTGAAACTGCCTCTATAATCTACATACATCTTTTTAATTTCTACTACTTTTGAGTTTTGAGTGATAATTGAGCAATTTATTATTGCTGAAACTATATTTACAAGTTTCTGAGTAAAGGACGAAAAATTAATGTCTAATAATGACATGCAGTAACAGTACAATAACCAATAATCCTTATGTTTTAAAAATAACTATCGATTAATATTATTTTTTTTATATATTTTAAAGTTAATATATTTAGACCTGTTTTACATTATTTAAGCACATTAATTTTTTAATGTGTTAAAAACTATATTTAATCTGCAAGTAAATGATCAAATTCATCTCTAAAAAATTATTTATTTTTTAAATTAGTATTTAAATATAATATTTTTGTTATTAAATTAATCCTTCAATAAAGATTTTAAGTTAATAGTATTAGTAAATTTTTCGTTACTTCCTTATATTGATGATAGCGTTAGAATTGTTCATATGACAAGTAAAATGACACCACAGAACTCACCTCAAAATTTTATTAGCTTTTAATATAAAAAATTTATAAAATTAAATTAAATCAACTCTAAATTAAGAAATTTTAATGTTTTAAAATTTTTTTAAATTTAAAATTAATTCGATATAATTTTATAAATTTATCATATTAATATTAAAAAAAGACGAATATAATGAGAAGATTAATGTAACCGTTTTTAAAATTTTTAAAAAATAAATTTAATTAAAAAATCTTTTATAAATCAATTTAAAAACTAAGTGCTCTTTTCATAAATGAATTTTCCTATTTACTCTTTAATCTGTGCTCTAAACTCTTGATAGGTGGACAAAGTGTGATAGTGGCCGGCAAGTTAATTAATTAGCCTTGAAAAAAGTATTAATAGTAGTCATGGCAATTCTTTTCTTCACTTTTCTTCTTTCACTTTTTACTTTTTTTTTCCAATACAAAATTAAATGACAATATTTGGAGATTATTTAATATATATCATCATTAGAATAAATAACCTAAAGATGAAAATTATATGGAAAAAGAAAAGAATAAAGAAGGAAAAAGAAACCACATAGCCGTTTTAATTGACTATGGTAAGGAGCATTCCAAGTGGCACTATAATTGACATATATAAGAAATAAGATCCACAATGGTATACCAAGAATAAGAAAAGAAAAATAGTGGGGCTATTCCAGTGAAAGATTCACTATTATCTATCTATTGTGATGTTTTTTTCCTCAGCTCCTTTGGTGATAGTATGTGATTCTCTAATCCACTTACCTTATTAGAGAGTTTATTTTCTGTTTTAAAAATATTATTTACTAAAATCGGTCGTTAAAATCAGTTATTAATATATTTATGTATAAAGGGTAAAGTATATTTTTTATCTTTGAAGTTTGATAAAAATTTTAAAAATATTCCTAAATTTTATTTTGTTTCAATTTTGTCTTAAAAGTTTTCGATTTGCATCAAATATATCCTCGACGGCTAAATTTTTCAAAAAATTTAAGACCAATCTAACAATAATGCATAAAAATTATGCTTGATTTGCTTGTGTTAAAAGTTGTTCTTATGAAATTGTTGTTGAATTGGTCTTAAATTTTTTGAAAAATTAGCCATCAGGATTATATTTGATGTAAATCGAAAATTTTTTGGACAAAATTGAAACAAAAAATAAAACTTAAGGGTATTTTTGAAACTTTTGTCAAATTTTAGAGACAAAAAATATACTTTACCCATGTATAAATATATATATAGTTAAATTTATTTTTAATATATATTTATATTTTAATTTGTAACATATATTTTATATTAATAATTAATTTTAATAATTACACTTAACATAATTAATTATTTTTACTTATTTTACGTGTTTTTTTTTTCAAGCCAAGTGTGAAGGGTAATGGGACCCTTTTGCCGTCCACCATTGCTACAGTGAGAATGTTAAGTGCATAAACAATGTCAAATGCAACTCTCTTTCACTCGAAAAGAGGATTCTCTTTGTTCTTTGATTGTTAAGGCAGTGAATATTTTGGTCTCTTATAATAATTAGTAGTTTCATATATTTTCAAATTATGAAAATAGAAAATTCGTTTGATCTTCACAAAAAAAAAAAAAAAACTTTATTTATTCCTTAAAACTTCAGCCAAATTAAATTAAATATTAATTAAATTATTAATAATATAATTCGAGAAAATCTTAGGTGACTTGTTAAATACAACATGCAAAATAAGCCTATGAATTTTCTTGTTTCTCCTACATACTTTAGCTTGTTCACGTATCTACTTATCTCACCATGCATTCTCAAATTTATCTGTTACTTCACTTTTACTTCCATGGATCTCTTTATATATACGTGGATAAGTAGATTCAACAAATTAAAAAAGAATTTTATGGTAGATATAAAAACACAAATTCTTGTGTGCCCACTCCAACTTTAATTTTTAAACAGCATCATATGCACTACTTCTATGTATGCATTTTTTCTTATATATATCTTTTTAATTATTGTATTAGAAACAATTGATAAAAAAAATAAGTAAACAATAAAAATTTATATTTTATACTATAAAAATAGCATTATTTAAGAGAAATGTAATGTTGAACAGGTCAAAAAAGCTAATTTATGCACATCATTATTTTTAATATCTATATTAACATGCAGCTCTATATAGTTTTGGTGATCACACCTCGCACCCGCATGCATTAATAATATTATTCTTGATATTTCCTTGTCTGGTTATTTAATTTGTGGGCTAATTCATGAAGCAGAAATAAACAAGTAGATAGAATATAATTGTAAGGTGATAGCGACCAAAGAGATTTAGACTAAACGATGCCAAATAATTGACCCTCAACAGTTTTTATATCAATTTCAGAGATCTAGCCAACAATAAATCAACAAATATTTTTAACTGCATTTTATACTAATTAATTATTATTAATTAATAATTATTTAAAAAAATATAAAATTATTAATTATTAATTACAGTTATTCTTTAAAATTAGTTAATTAAAAATTATTTAATTATACTTTTCCTTTTTATATATGCCCAAGAAATTTGGATATCTCACGACTTAGTCATCACAAAGCATCATTTTGATAATATATATTCAATTAACCGGTCGAATAACAATGTGAAATAATAAGCAGCTTTTTTATATTACATAAAGTTATAGCTTTGAGCACTATGCCACTATACATGATCGATGAAGAAGATTCATAAACCATAATCATGTATGCTATTAGTTTGTGTAGTGGTGCATTATTTCCAAAATCTCACGAGGTAGGCGTATTTAAAAGTTTTAAGAAACCTACTATATATATATGATACTTCAAATCACTAACAAATTAATTAGGATCTTAATGAATCATATATATATAAGATGTTCATGTATATATTCTTGTATTGATTACTATACTTAATCCGAATGGATAATTATTCCTCTCTCTCTCTCTCTTGTGTATCAAAGAAGGAGACCAATCTATTTTTGAAGATAGCAAGTCAAATTAAACTTATTGTGGAAGCACCAATATATATATATATATATATATATATATTCACCGGAGATAAAAAGTGAATTATGGATATATTTCACCGGAGATAAAAAGATAAAAAAGGATTAAAGAAGAGTTTGTAGTTGAAGCTAGCTAACATTCAGTTATTATTTTCATGTGTTAATTAATAGTTTGAATAAAAAGAAAACCTTAATAACTTTTTTAGTCATCAAGTCACTTAATTAGGGAAAATAAATTTAAGACAAGTTGAATATATATATATATATATATATATTCTCTTGTTAAGCAAAAAATAAAATGATATAAATAATTGTTTACTACTATTAGGTAGTGTTTGGTAGAGAGACAGAGACAGAAAGACTGAGACTGAGAGACAGAGACTAAAAGATAGAAATTGAAATAAATCTCAATATTTTGTTTGGTGCAAACTGGGAGATAGAAATTGAAACAAGAATGAAACTCTAATTTAATTTGTACAAGGGTAAAATTGAAATTAATTAATTGAAATGAGGATATTTTAGGTATAAAATGTTATTAAAGTTTTAGTCTTCATTTCTAAAAATTTTAGTCCTCTGTGTTCTTACTTTTTGGAAGTACTACAGAGACAAGAATTTTAGTACCAATATCTGAACCAACAAACATAATATTAAATCTCAGTCTCTCAGTACCTCAAAACAAACGCTACCTTAGTATTGTATGTGTTGTGTTCCCTTTTACTACTTTTCTTGATTTGTTTTTCCAAAGTAGAATCCATGTGTTTTGGTACAAATTAAAGAATATGCGGTATAGACTTTAGTCATGGTTGATGGATGGAAGACCCGTATACTGCGCTTTTAGCCATCACACCACCAGTGATAACTTGTGAACAAGTTCAACTCTATAATCATTCATTCATTCATTCATTCATGTCACTCTCTTTCTTTCTCTCCACCAACCAAACGCACTACACTCTTAATTTCCCTGCCAGCAGCCTCCTAAGTAGAGTGCTATATATATTTACAGCGACAACCCTATTTCTGAGTGGAACTTATGTGTGTACGTTTGGAATCTTTTCATGCCCAAAAGCCTTTCAAAAGTTGCAATTATTATGTGTACATGCCTCGCCTTATGGACACTACATTATCTTATTATCATCCTTTTTTACTTTAATTTCTTATCTTACTATATAGTAGCAAAATTATGCCATTTACACAATCATTGAATTTAAAGGTAATGATGTTAATCTAATCATACCAAATAGTAAATTGAGAATGGAAACTTTGACATGTGTGTAATTTCAGCACACCCCAGTAAATGGAAAAATAACATGATTTTTCTCAAAATGGGATTAAAGTATCATGATCTTAATCATTTTTAGTGTTTTGGGTAATGGTGGCAACTAATTAATGGGAGGAATGAACCAATAGATCCGCAGAATATCACATGGACTAAGGTGGTACTAAAATAATTTCAAGTTAATACTCAATTAAGTTGGATTTATTTTGTTCCAACAAAATAATCAATTACTTGATTAGGTGGCACAGTAGTAGAGCCATTTTTCAAGCTTTTCTCTCTGTTTTTTTTTTGGTATCAAGTGTTATTCTATGATTTTAGCTTGTATTGGACATGGTAAGCCCAGTAATCTTCGGCAGCAACTCAAAACTATGGGCTTTTCATACACACTACAATTGGGCTTCACAGGGTTTTAAGCAAACACTAATATATTCACACTAAAATGCATTGTACGAAACGTAGAGAATAAATGGTCGATATGTCCGAGTGGTTAAGGAGACAGACTCGAAATCTGTTGGGCTTTGCCTGCGCAGGTTCGAATCCTGCTGTCGACGTTTATTTTTTAGTATACTTTTTCTTAGAAGAAAAAGACCAAAAGGACCTTTCTTGAGCTGCTTTGGTTGAAGCAAGTAGCAAGTTGGGGAATTGGTTTTGATAACCGTTCTGTGTTGGTTGAAGCAACGGAACGGAAGCAGCTAGAAAGTAGAAAGTAGAGTTGAGAGTGGTGAAGAATGAATCGTAATCTTATATTCCTAAAATCTTCAACTTGTTGTTAACACTGTTAGCTTGGATTGGATATACATAATCATAATCATATATCTATCTGTTACTATTCGGTGCGGTGAATGGACAGAGAGCCACCGTCCTCGAGTGGCGGCGCTGCCGTTGCTGGAACCACTGCTCCAACAGAATCATCATCAGCGCCGCCACAAGATGCTTGGATTCACACATACAATTCCTTTCTCCCTCTCTGGCCCTCTCTCTCCCACTCTCCTCAGGTTAGCTCTCAGCTCCCTTTCAATTCATTAGGGTTTGCTTTCGCCCTTATCAATCTCAACTTTTCTTCTTCAATTCGTAATCGCGCTGATTTTTGCTGCAGTCTACGATTCCGATTACGATATCGAGAGTTAACCAGGTTGATGCTGCAAGATTGGATGTGGAAATGTCCGCCATGTTGAAAGAGCAGCTTGTTAAAGTCTTCTCTTTAATGAAGGTAAGCTTTTGCCTTTCCTTTTTACTTCATTTTTTGCTGCAAATGTTCGAGCTTCTTGTAACGTATTTCAGAGTTTTCTTCATTCCTGTGTTGTTTTTGTCTTTGCTTGGGATTAGCCAGGAATGTTATTTCAGTATGAGGCCGAGCTTGATGCTTTCCTTGAGTTCCTTATTTGGCGCTTCTCAATTTGGGTAGATAAGCCTACTCCAGGGATTGCTCTCATGAATCTCAGGTACAGGAATGAGCGCGCAACCGAATCCAGACAAAAAGGTAACATGTACTTTCATTTGTGTGCATTTTCCCTGATATTATGCTCAATTTGCTCTGATAAGATGTTCATCCTTGGAAAACTTCTTATAATGCTTATTTTATGATACTTTTGTTCACAGTTAGAACTGGTTTGGAGGGACCAGGACTCACTGTAGCTCAGAAACTTTGGTATTGTATTGCCACTGTTGGTGGTCAGTATATTTGGGCTCGTCTACAATCTTTCTCTGCTTTTCGAAGATGGGGTGATACTGAGCAGGTATAGATTTTTTGTGTTTAATGGTCTTTTTGGGGCCTCACTGAAATCTTGTTCTGTAAACCTGCAGATGGAAGTCTATTGGAATGAATCTAATTTATGTTTTTTTTTTTCAGAGATCATTAGCACAGCGTATATGGATCTTGCTACAACGCGTAGAAGGAATTTATAGAGCTGCTTCATTTGGAAACTTGTTGATTTTTCTTTGTACTGGAAGGTAATTATTTCAAGAACTGGACAATTGCGTCCCATAGGATGAGATGACGAGTAATCTGCATCTTATCTTATTGTGTGTTATTGTGAAGCAGGTATAGAAATCTTATTGAAAGAGCCTTAAGAGCAAGGCTTGTATATGGGAGCCCGAATATGAATCGCGCAGTTAGCTTTGAGTATATGAACCGACAACTAGTTTGGAATGAATTCTCGGTACCTTTTCTTGTTTCCTTCAATTTTATTCTCCATTTTTGGTTGGATATTGCATGTTAAATCATAAATGTGATTTTTTCTTTTGATTTCTATATTTGAGAATTGAGACAAATTAATGTGAAAGATGTGGATTGCTAGCTGATTGGACCATACTAGATCAATCAAAAGGGTGCCGATTTCTATTTTCCAATTTTTCATATGATATAACTCTGTTTTCTTAAGAATATTAGAAAGTTTTCACAAGTTAAATGCCCAGTCTTTGTTCTGTTTTTGAGGTGTGATGTTAACTGAGTCAAAGATTTCGAACAAGTCTACTATGAAATGAATTAATCTCAGAAAGTATTTATTGTTTTGTGATGCGGAAAATTCTATGAATTTACTTACAAATTATCATGTAATTATTCCCGTTTACAAAATTGTTGCTGCATACCTTTGGGTTTTTTTTATAGCACAGCAAAAATCAATTGTCAATTGAATAGATTTCATGATATAGTAAGTTAACATACACAAGGGTCACAGTCTTTACGGACTATAAGATGGAAACTTACATTGGTAGTGTACAAAGTACTTATACTATATTTCGTGCATAATAAATTAATAATGCAAAGGGTTTTTTATTTTTATTTTTAAATGCTTCTGGATTTGCTAAAAAATCAATTCGTGAGCCTGTCTTGTTCCTCATTTGTCAACGCTTTGGTGTTTATGCCATGCTCTGATGGCAGGAAATGTTGTTGCTGCTTCTTCCTCTTCTTAACTCATCGTCTGTTAGAAATCTCTTTCGACCATTTTCTAAGGACAAATCTTCAAGTTCAGCTGAGGACGACACACTATGTCCCATTTGCCGGGCTACTCCAACTATTCCTTTTGTTGCAATTCCTTGTCAGCATAGGTGAATGAATCTCTAAAATGTCTTAGTTAAGGACATTAATTTAATCAAACTTATGGTTGTGGAAAGTTGATCTTTTTCATATCATTATAAACACCCTTCAAATTCAGCAGTTTATTATCATAGGGAAAGTGCTAAGAATAATTATTTTTTATGGCAGATACTGTTATTACTGTCTTCGGACGCGATGCGCTGCTGCTCCATCATATAGGTGTTCGAGGTGCAGTGAGCCAGTTAGTGCGATGCAGCGGCATGGTGGTGCCCCAACGGAATGATGATATTATGAGAAGGGGAGAAGGCTTCCGATATCTCCATACAGAATTAGCAATATAAAATACTGCCTGAAATTGTGGCTGTATTCTTTTTTCTTTTTCCTCTTCTGTTTTCTCCATTATTAATTCACATTTATTTGCAAAAGGAATCATATTCCTTATTAGTATCATATTGTCATGGGTTGAATGGGGTGTATGAGCCCTTCCAGCAATGTCATCATACATATAGTGCAATAAACCAGTGGTCTTCCGAGTTTATTTGTGCTTTCACATCACTGAAACAAGGATCACTCGATAGCAATTAGCAATATCAATGGGAAGCTTACATCTTTTGTTTTTTTGGCTTTGTCTTTTTTTACCCTTGAGTCCAAGCCCCATTAATAAAAAGAGAAAAAAAATGTAAAGGGCCTATGGTGCTTCGTTGATAAAAGGAAAACAAAAAACCATAAGGAAAAAAAAGGGGACAAAGTAGTCATCTTCATTCCATGTAAAATGTCTATAAGCCACCTGCCAAGCTTGTCCATCAAAAGTAGCAGCAGCTAGAGCCATTTGACTCCAACTGTTGAACTACATGAAAAAAGATTGCTTTTGCCTTCTAATTATTGTTATCTACATGCTGATAGCTTTAAAATTCATCCTGCCAAATTCGGTCCAAACCCTTTTTAATCTTTCTTTTTCTTTATATTTTTGTTGTTTCCATGCATCATGCATTAAACAAATAAAAAGGGATTGGTAGATATCACTTAGCTTCAAAGCTGTTGGTGAGACACCAAACTTTCTGATGAATATTCTTGATTAGAAGACCAATAGTCATATATATAAGTCATAGCTTGCGGCTTATGTGTTGAATTAGTAACATTTAACCCTTTTGCTTGCTGTTTAATTAAGATTCTTACGAACTCAAACTAAACATATTATTTATAGAAAGAGAGAATCGTTTACTTCCATTCAAGGTTTTGGGTTTATGTCTCAGTTATATTACACATCAATTTGAAGGTTATTTGGTGAGGCCTAAATAAAGGCATAAAGACGACATAGACAAAAGTATGCAGTGGGAACCAAAAAGTACTTACAAACATACACAACCATGTGCTACTCTTATTCTTTTTTTGGCGTTTGGAAATGTAATTTTCTTTTTGTTGCATCTCACCCATTTTTGTTTTCCCTCTTTTGGATTTTTGTTCGCTACTCTCTACTATCTAACTAACTGGGTCATGTGCGTCTAATATCATACCACATGGAATACTTTGCAATGCATATCAAAATTATTAATGTGACACGTTAACAAGAAATAATCTAGATATCTCTAGTTATTAATAAGAACAATTTTATACAAGTCTTTACAAGTCACGCGCTTCGAACCGTACTGCACGTTTTCACTGCACCTTTTTTTTCTTCTTGCTACACGTTCTTCTTCCTCTTCCTCTTCTTCTTCTTTTCTTTCGTTTTTTGCCTTCTCTTTCTCCTTCTTTATTTACGTACTTTTCTCTTTATTTTCTTTCTTCGTTATTCTCGATTTCCATTGTTTTTTTCACTGCACTTTCTTCTTCTTGCTGCACGTTCTTCTTCCTCTTTCTCTTCTTCTTCTTCTTCTTTTCTTTCGTTTCTTGCCTTCTCTTTCTCCTTCTTTATTTACGTGCTTTTCTTTCTATTTTCTTTCTTCGTTATTCTCGATTTCCATTATTTTTTGACATTAAACTCTGAAATCATTTTTGAAGAAGAAGAAGCAGTAGAAGATGAAGAGGAGAAAGAGAAAGAGTTTTGAATTATGCATAAGGTGTACTTCAACGAATTTTGGGTGTATTTCTTAAATTATTTGGGTGTAGTTTTGTAATCCTTTGAGTGTATTTATGTAATTCTTTGGGTGTATTTCTATAATCGTTTGGGTGAATTCCTGTAACCGTTTGGGTGTATTTCTGAAGTTCCATTATCTTTAAATTTGGCCAGAAACTCGTTTTCATGGAGGAAGAAGAAGAAGAGTCGTTCATAATGTATGGTGAGTAGTGCGCTTTGGAAACAGGAAGTGGTTGAATAACGTGCATTTATTTACTCTTGAATGTGGGAGTGTAATGCGTGTGTTTTGTTGGAATATATAGTTTAGGAGTGTTGCCCCCAACAATTTCTTTCTAGGAAAAGTTGAAAGAGCCAATAACTTTATTAAATTTTGGCTAACATGTAATTAGTAAAAAAAAATGAATAATCTCACATCATTAGATAAAATTTCACACTATTAAAAACATCATTAATAACTACTTGATGGCTACAAATCACAAAAATTGCTACCCCTATCACTCCTCTTCTTTTTATTCTTAAATGGTTATTGAGATGTATATTTCATAAATGAATATTAATGGATAAGCTATTTCTACACTTGATACTTAGAATTAAATTTGCATCATGCACGATGACTTGTCACTTTTGGTGAGTGTAGAATCAGATTCATTGAATGATATATAAAAGTATAAAACTAAAATAACTATACATTCATGGTCATGCATGTGGGTTTTAGCAACATGTATTTTCTCGAAAAATATTTATTTAATTAAAAGACATAGAGTGGGCAGCAGCTTTTGCGTGCTACTTTATGAAAAAGCAAAAGCAGGAACAATAAAAAAAAAAAGAAAGAAAGAGAAAGCAAGTAATTATTGAGTTTGTTGAAGTGATCCAAGATGATGAGTAACTAGTATTTCATTGAATTGCAGCAAAAAATGATGGGTGGGAACCCTAACCCTAACTGGTGGAATAATATCCCTCAACATCATCATCATCAGTATGAAGATGACTATTCACACATCAACATGATGAACATGCTAGATTTCACTTATAGCAAGAAGCTACCACCATCACCACCAGCATTATCCTACAAGGTTGGTAATTTAATTTATTACATTTTGACATACATCATCCAAATGCAAATGAATAATGAAAGGAATGTATCATGTATGTGTGTAGTGTAATAGTAGTAGAATTAGCACTAACAAGAACAAGAACAAGAAAGGTAGGGTTTCAAGCCAACAACATCTCATCAAGGTGAGAAAGGAGAAGCTTGGTGATAGAATCACATCCCTTCATCAACTTGTTTCTCCATTTGGAAAGGTACACATAACACATACATTCATTATTCCAGAACCATCCAACGTCAGTACATGTATTAAAGATATAATTATTCATGTTATCTCTTTCTGTCAAGTTAAACTTACTTTTGAGACGAGTGATTTCACGACGATATGTATTAATAATGAATTTGCAGACTGACACAGCTTCCGTTCTATTGGAAGCAATTGGATATATAGGATTCCTTCACTCTCAAATTCAGACACTGACCTCTCCTTATTTGGACAACACCAATAATCCAAACTCTGTAACTGTAAGTATAAGTACCCATCATGTTTGGATATATTTCATGACTTGCAAGAGTTTGATTGGATAATAATCAAACAGGATGGAGAAGATAGTAAGAATAAGGAAAAGGACTTAAAGAGTAGAGGCTTGTGCTTGGTTCCAATATCATGCACCCAACATGTTGGAACTCAAGATTATCATCATGCTGCCGATTACTGGCCATCACCATTTGCCACCGGATTTTAATCTCTTTTAATTTGGAATCCTTGTGGAATAGAAAAGGTTGATTGCTCAAGATGCTACATATATGTCGTTCATGATTATTATTATTATTGTTATGGGATCGGAATATATAAAACTAGCAATGGAGTAATCTCTCTAATCTAGTTAGGAATTCAATAATTGCATATTGAGTTCACTATATATTTGTTTAATTTGTTATTCAATGATGATAGTTTTATTTTTCTTTTTCATTCTAATCTTCAAATATATATTAGAGTAGTGGAACACAAGAACAACCGATGAAGACGAAAATATGAAAGAATAGAAATTAAAGCACACAAAATTCATGCTATATGTATATATATGAACAATGCATAGTGTAGCTATAATCTACTATTTATTTATATTCATCTAAAAATTAAAGCTTAAAAGATGATATAACGGGTATTCATATGGCCCATGAACATCACTCTCAATAAGAATAATGTATAATTTGGACCACTTTTTACGATTAAATTAAAATACTCAAGTACTTCCATGCCCCATTTCTTCACGCTCCCATGCTTTCATCATCCTGACGCTGCATCTTGCATCATCAATCTTAATTAATCCCACTTTGGAATTTAAAGCTAATGGGGTGGTGGCTGGTGATTACCTTTTATTATTTTTATGGTTATGGGAACACTCTGAAACAATGTTAATTAATTGTGTGTGGAGTTTATTTGATTTAAAATCATACCCTCATTTAAGAGCACTTTGAATGGTTAAAAAATGAAGGATTCTTTTGGGTAGCAAAAGAGAAGGTTTGAAAAGTTGTTTAACCAAAGAAATTATTTTTGCACCTTCTATTGTTTTTATATAAATCAATGTACCCAAATAAGCACTTTATGCTTCATTGTTTGTTTTAGTATATATACACAAATGGTAGCAGTACGTTGCATGAAACATGGAAATATAACAAAAAGAGTATAAAGAAGAGTATTAAAAAGGAGTCCTAACAAATTATAACTAGAAGAGTACTAAATTTTAATACATAAATTTAAATTTTTTTTTAAATAAATTATAATTAAAGAGTGTTAAAATAATATAATTTTAAATGATATCAATTTATATCTTTTTTTTAATAATTTTTGTCTAAATGTAATTTTAAATATTGTAATCCAAATAACATTTATTTTAGATTAAATTATATAATTAGTCCCTATATTTTTAGTGAAATTATAAATTAGTCCTCGCACTTTAAAAGTTTATAATTGGATCCCTATAAAAAATTAAAATTTGTAATTAGGTTCTCAATAACATTTACGGTAAAAAAAAATGCACATTTACCATAATGTCATCTTCCTTCTTTTTTTTTTTCTTTTCTTCCATTGTCCTTTCTCTTTCCCTCTTTTCCTCCCTTCTTCACTGACAGCTATGGTCATGACATCAACCACCATAGCAGCTGACACCATGTTACTATCAGGTTCCATATCAAATGCAGATAGAATCAGGAACCTGAACCTCCTAGTAAGAGCTATTTTTCTATTGTGCTCTACTTCTTCTACTTCTTGAAGCATGACAACACTCTCAGCTTCAGCACCATTACCAACTGTCACATTGGACTTCACACAAAACTCATCATCATCAAATAATACTAATAATACTTCCACTCTTTCAATTAGGTATCATCATCCTCTTAATGTTGTCCCTTTGTTTCAGCTATCCAATTTTCAAGGTCACCCGCAGAACTTTGAGACTCAAGCCCTACATAATTAATCAAAATTCTTCGGTCTTCAATTGTCTCAACAAATTTCTGCCTCTTCCCAATCGGGAATCTAAATATCCAACCAACCACAGCGTCATCCCTGGCTGATTCCGTCACTGCAGCCATCACCACTAATTCTAACTTCACCGTCCTTATTGCAGCCGCCATCTTCTCCACCATCGGAGGTAACAACAAAAAACAATAACAAGAATAATAATAATAAACCAGACAACACTTGAGATGGTAACAACAACAACAACGGCAGCCATCTCCTCCATAATTGGCATGATGATGATGAAGATCCCGTCACTGTTAAAAATGTTGTGAGCAGTCGAACGTTGTTGTATTTAGGGTTGGAGGCAGAGGGTCGATGGTTGGGTTTGGTGATAATGTAAAGGTAGAACTAGGACGGTGGATGGTGGGATGGGAATGGGGTGAAGGGTGGTATGCTGTTTTGGAAATTACTTATTATACATTTGGTCTCTATACTTCTATTAAAATTGCAAATTAGTCTTTATTGTCAAACACGTACAACTCACATGATTAAAAAATAGCGAATATACTGACAAATATTCTATTAAATCAAACGTTGTTTGAATGGTAGGGACTAAATTACAAAATTTAATTTTGTTTAGGAACCCTATTATAGACTGGATGCTGGAAGCAAGATCATGCATCAAAGATCATGTCCTACCATACTTGGAGACATGATAGAACAAGACATTGAGATAAAGATAATAAAATAGAGATACTAAAAATTATTTTTTGTATATTGTGTTTAAATACAGTGTACAAAACACTAATATAATGTCTAGTATTATGTTTGGATACACATGAATAAGACTAAAATATTATATAAAATGACTAAAATAGTCATGTAATTTCAAATTTTTCGCATCAAGTACAAACTAATTTAATAGAGGATGAGAATACGTAGGAGTATATGAAGATTACAAGAAGAATTGGTCTATGAACCAACAAGATAAAAATGGCATTGAAGTAATAACGAAAATATAAAAGGGAAGAAATTATCCAGCCAAGTAAGAAATTCTACAAAAAGAAGAATTGAGAAAAAAAAGAAAGAAAGAAGAAGCAGAGATAAGAAAGGAAAATAAGGAGTTCAAATTAGAAAAAATAAGAAAGGATAATAGTAAAATAATAAAAAATATATTTGGATAAAAAGAGAAAAAAATTTCATAAAAAAGACTGTGTCCATCATTTTAAGAGTGGACACAAAAATATAAAAAATTATTTTGAAGACAATGTGTTTAGTGTCCATTCTTTGTCTCCAAACACTTTTTAAACATTCTTTGTCTCCAAAAACAAACGCTAATTGACACACACAATAAGAGTTCGAACAAACCAACCCATGAAGCAAATTCTTCATAAAATGGATATTGCAGGTAGAATGGTTCAATGGGCCATAGAACTATTTGAGTTACCTAGATAACCCTAGAAAATCCTAGAAAACCTAGATAACCCTAGAAAACCAAATGTAAAACGTAAAATCTTAACAAGATTTAAATTATAAAATCGTCAGATTTAGTACAAATTTCGTAAAATCGATAAACTTATTTAAAATCGTAATATCGGAAGATTTTAAGAGTATCCTACACTAGAACTCATGTAAACTAGGTTTTCGATTTAAATGGGAGCAAAATATACTTGAATTGTATACTCCTCACCCCGATTAAGGTTGTGTTTGGAATTTTTAGAGTTTTCTAGAATTTTCTAAGATTTTCTAAAATTTTCTTAAGATTTCTAGAACATGGCTGAACGCAGCAGAAATCCAAGAACCACTGCTGCATCTCCATCTCAATAAGTAGCCGCATCTTATCTGAAGGGAGCACCGCGGCGGAACTCGAAAAGAAGCTCAATAGATGAACTCCAAGATCATCTTCCGACCACACAAAGTGTTACTTAGATTAGATGTAGGCTTATTTGTTATAATTTTTTATAATGGGAGTACATAAAAAGTATATAGTATATAAAGTGTGTTAACTAAACAGATAGCTTTAAATAGATTTTTCATTCTCTTCAATAATGAGAATAACTTATTTTTATCACTCTCTTAATTTCTTTTGGTTCATTAAACTATCAACATCACAGTTTGAGAACATGAAATTTTTTTCATGGTGCGGTGAAATTGTTCCGAAAAAACATACCTTAATAAATGGCCGTGGAAGTAATTCTTGGTCAGATTCTCTTCTACATGCAAGGGACTAGGCTTTCGATTAGAAAGAACAATCATAATGACTATATGAATCTTGGAAGATCCTTCTCTGATTCCCTCTGCCAACTGTCACAAAACGTTCATTCTCCTCCATAAATTTAGGGATCTCGACCTTTCTTCAAAATCCCAATCTCTAACCTCCAATATCATCTTCCGGCAACACGAAATATTACTTAGATTATTTTCTTTTATCAATAGTAGATGTAGACTATTTTATTATAATTTTTTTAATGGGAGTACATAAAGAGTACATGGTATATAAAGTGTAATAACTAAAAAACCGATGAAATCAGCTTACCATCCGAATTCGCGTTTGCCAGGATCCGAATTAGAACGGTTCTTGCAGGAATTCAACTCTCAAAATTGTGGCTCAGTATATGTTCTCGTTGTCAGACATTGATGGAGAAGATATATACGATGGAGAAGTGCACGATGAAGATGAAGAAATTGGCAGAGAATAAAACACTTACTATAATTGTGGTTTTAGTTTGTTAATTAATCAGTTAATCAGTTAATCTGTGATTTGATTATGATATTCTTGATTCCAACCTTACTGCTGTTGACCAAATTGTGTCTTTTGATACTGCAGTTTCGAAAATGCCTAGGCATAAATGAAGGAACAGCGAAGTGGACGCCCTAGTAGCGGGCGTGAATAAATATGGAACCGGGCAGCGGAAGCAAATCCTCCAAGATCCAAAATTTTCACACCATCTCCGTTCACGTTCCAACGTTGACCTCAAGGCACGAAATTCTCCTAAATTAACTTTTTAAATTTTGCGTCTTATTTTAATTTAGGGTTTTTTATTTTTGTTCTTTTGTTGTAATTCAGGATAAGTGGAGAACCTTGAGGTCCACGAAATTTGCAAGTGTAGCTGGAAGCACCGAGAGTCCTCTTAACCATAATGATCATGATGAAAAAATTTTCATATCCTCCTGAACTGTTCAAGCTGTGATGATAGTTTGATGAACTAAAAAGATTAAGAGTGGGAGAAAAATGAGTTATTTTCATTGTTGAAGAGAATGAAAAATTTCCTTTAAAAATATCTATTGCGTTATTACACTTTATATACTATGTACTCTTTATGTACTCCCATTGAAAAAATTATAACAAATAAGTTTACATCTACTATTGATAAAAAAATAATCTAGATAAAACCTTCCCGCAAATTAAAATTGTATAAATCTAACAATCATAGCTTGAAAATATTAGTAAGAAAAAAAAAACTCACTTATGTTTATTTTTTTTAAGGGGAAAATAAAATAATAAAACTACTCCCATCCATACCTCATTCAAAAGCATTTTGAATAGTTAAAAAAATGGATAATTCTTTAATTTTTGGTAGCAAAAGAAAAAGTTTGAAAAGTTGTTTAATCAAGGAAATTACTTTTGCACCTTTTATTGTTTTTATATAAATCACTGTACCCAAGTAAAGACTTTATGCTTCATTTTTTTTGAGTATATATACAGAAATTGTAATAGTACGTAGTATGAAACATAGAAATATACTAATAGCGGATTATTATTAAACAAAATTAACCTATTCAACAACATGCATGCCTACCTTTGCTTGTTTTAGTGCTAACAATTTCTTGAGATGTGCAAGTTATATAGATTAATAAGTCATGTTTTAGGATTAAGTCATGCTTTTCTCAAATAGTGTCAATAATATTGATTGAATTTCTCAGAAGTTTAGTTAGAGTTCGTTTGGATGCAAAATAGAAATTGGGAGAAAAGAAAATGGGAGGAAAGAAAATGAAAGGAAAAGTTGATTTTTTATATGTTATTTGAATGGAGAGAAAATGGATGGAAAGAAAGTTGGAGAAATTTTTTTTTGTTTGGATGAAAAAAAAATAAAAAAAAAATATTATAATTAAGTAAAATTATATTAATACCCTTCTCTATATATATAAATTATAATATACTAATATATGTAAATTGTTTTTCTAATATAAGGATAAATATGTAATTGCATATTTTTTATTTTTTTTTTTATTAGTTTTCATCTCATAAGAGGAGAGAAAACTGGTAGTTGTATGGCACTCCCTTTTTCTCATTTCCTCTTAGTTTTCTTTGTGATCCAAACGGAGAAAAATTTAATTTTCCACCCGTTTTCTTTCCCGTTGTTTTCTTTCTCTTCAAATTCCCTTGAAACAAACACTGCGTTACTGGTTTTTTGACCTCAACAATAAAGAAATAGTAAATGACAGTATATAAATCAATGATTTGTTTTGGTTAACTATAAATCAAGTTTAATCAAGGTAATAACTGGCATTAACTTAGGCGTTATTGTTGACCCTTTTCCTTGGGCCTTACGGTCCATGCATATCATAAAAAGTTACTTGGTTGAGCCCAAAAATAAATAATACCCTCCACTATGGAGAAGTGAGATTATTGGACTTATATAAAGTAAGATGCTAATCAACATGGATTAATTGGGTGGTTAGTTTATTGGTGTCCATTTAAATAAATATCAGAATTTAAATTTTATTTTGTGCATATAACAATCTATTAACTAATAATAAATTTTTAAATAAAGCTAAAATCTACAAAAAATTAATTCATAACCTATCGGATTAAGAATGCTCTGCATACCAACAAAATAAAGCAAGATGCTTCACCTTTTTCATGGTATGAAACGCAAAATTATTATAAAATGTTGGAAACCACAATTTGTTCTGATCATCCATCTCAAACGAGAAATAAAAAATGTACCAACTCTCTTGAAAGAGATGAAATAGTAGTATTTTATACAAAGCCGATCGAAGAGATTAGTACTTTAAAGTTTAAACTCCATTTAATTAAGACGTGACTCATCTAATTAAGTAATAAAAAGTAATGTACGTAGTTATACTGTAATGATTATAGCTACTGCTAGCTAGCTAGACTATAGGCTTTCTCTTTCTGGCTATCTGATACTACTTTCGAATTGATAAAGTAATTAATGATTTGAAAGGAACACTTTCTCACATTTCGTGGCTGGGGATAATCTATTATTCACTAAAAAATTTTCAGCACATCAGATAATAGCTAATGAGTGTATTTGTTAGTCCAAAACGAATTTGTTGATTATATCGTAAATTACACTCTTTTAATTTACATTATTGATATATTCCGTACCATTTTCAATTTTGTAAAGAAGAATTAGAAAATTATAAAAATTTATTATTTTTGGTCATTAACTAATAATTAGTGTTTAACATTTTTTATAAAATATGTTGTTAAATTACTAAATTAAAAAAATTGAATTAATAATTAAATAATGATAAAAAAATAATAAATTTTATTAATTTTATTTTTTTTTTTAACTAGCTACTGACAAATTATTTAATATATGCTATCTTAATTTAAAGTTACGTACAACCTCATCAGTTTTGCAATGCGCCATAAAATAAGGTAATTAATGGGAAGGACAGTATTTTATGAAAGAAAATAAGAATTAGATAGTGTTAGTTTAACCAACTTAAGTTGGCCGATTGAAAAAATGGTATTGATATAATTTACTGATAATAAAAAAGAAATTTTAACATGGTATAATATACACATAACAAAGAAAATATCTAAATATTCTTATATTCACAATAATTTGTAGTGAGTCCCCAATAAAGTCTAATTTTGCCTATACTTCAATAAAAGCAGAAGGGAAATACATATCAAGGGGTGTTTATAACTCGGATGAAATCGAGTTTAATGTGACTTAGTCCCGACCTGAAATATATATTGGGTTTATTTGTTAAATTCGAATTCGCCTTTAGACCCGATAAAATTTATACACTTTTGGGGTACGATTATATCGGGTAAAAATTGTGCTGTTAATATTATATTACTTTGATACCTTATTGTAAGCTAACATGTGAAAATATCTAAATTTCTAAGACTCCAACCATTATTTGACATGGTAAAATATAACAAGAACCAATCATTCTCTGAAATTAAAGTATAACCATAATCAATACCGTTAGAGAATCAATATAAATCAATTAGCATCGTCTATATTTATATAGCATATCTGTACATTAATTGTAGGATTCTATGTCTTTATTACTTTGATTCATTTAGCACCTATAAATACCCCTTGTATATTGTACCTCAGACCACAATTCAATAATACACTTTTCATATTATTCTCTCAGTCTCTTGTTTCTAACATGGTATCAAGAGCTTAGGTCTTTTTTTTCCGATGAATATTAGTTCATAGCCCCTTTGTTTTTCCTTGTCGGTAGTGTTCTTTGACCTCCTTTTTCGTTCTCTTTTTGACGCTTTGGTTCGTCACCCCCATAACCATCTTGTTCGTCTTGTCGCCGTGATTCCAACGCAACCAGAACCGTCGCCATCCGCCTCCAGACGCGCCTCCACGCGCCGCCGAAAGACGCTGCCACGACCAGGTTGACCTTCCCTCCAGCTTCCACCCGTGCCACTTTGCTCGCAATTTTCGAGCTGTTTCCGACGCTTTGGATCGTCACCTCCGGCATCATCGTGTTCTTCTCTCTGTCAGCTTTCCAACGCCGCCAAGATCTCCTCCAGAGACCGCCGCACGCGCCTCCACGCACCTCCAGAACGTTGCTGTCCACCACCACTCTTTTCTCATCCAGAAGCTTCAGCAGCCGTTAGATCTCAGCGCTGATCGGACGTTCCATCCGCTGCCACGTGTCGCCAGAAGCTTCTCGTTTGACCCGCGCGCTAGCCCGACCCGCACGCGATCCGGCCCGACCCGGCTTTGACCCGCGTCCTTCTCCTGCCAGCGTGTCTCCTCTGCTCCACTCCGGTGCCGCCACGTGTCTACCCCCCTCTGACGTGGCGCTGACGTCACTGCTGACGTGGCGCTGACGTGGCTGACAAGCGGACCCTCCCTAAGGTTTTTTGGTGAGCTCTTTCCGATTCCGCGCTCCGTTTTCTCATTTTCTGCTTCGAAATTGCAGTTTTCTCTCCTCTTTTTGATTTGTGTGACTACTGTTATGGAAAAGTCGGATGTTTTTGTTGCCACAGACAGAAAGGATACATTCTGTCGAAACTGCAACCGTTTTGGGCACCTTTTCTCCGTCTGCCCCTCTGTTGAATGTCGGACATGCCACCAGAAAGGGCATATTAGCTACCATTGTTCACAGTTGCTCTGCCGTTATTGCAAGCTCTCGGGACATTTGATTACTACCTGTCCTACTCGTCCCCCACGTCATGCGCCTGCTTCTACTGTTGCTGCTACTACTGCACCTACCCCCTCTGCACCTTTCAACCCGTCTCCTGTCTCTCTATCTGATATTGCATCTCTTCTACGGCGTCTTCTCTCTGTTTCTGGTAATACTCCTGCTGCTTTATCAACCCCTCCAGGTGATTCTAAATGGTACTTTGACTCGGGTTGCTTTAATCACATGTCTCCGTTGCGTAATATTTTCTCGTCCATGTCTACAACTACAAATGGACCTTCTATCAATACTGCAAATGGCTTCCTCTTGCACGCAACACACAAGGGTTCTATATCCCAGTCATCTCTTAATCTTCCAGATACTTACTACATTCCCAATTTACACTTCAATCTTATTTCTGTTGGTCAACTTGTTGATTTGGGCTTTGACGTCACCTTTTCTATTTCTGGTTGTCGTGTACAGGATCCTCGGACGGGACAAATCATCGGGACTGGACGTAAGGTCGGAAGGTTGTTTGAACTCGAAAGTCTTCATATTCCTCCTGTACCAAATCTCTGTGCTGCTTCTTCTCCCTCTACCCTTCACTTATGGCATCAACGTCTTGCCCACACCTCCTTAGGAAAACTGCGTCCTCTTGTGTCTCAAGGTGTTTTAGGTCAGGTTCCAAATGAATCTTTTGATTGCATTTCTTGCCAAACTGCCAAACAACCTGCTTTATCTTTTCACAATAATTCATCTCTTGCTTGCTCTCCTTTTGATATCATTCACTCTGATGTTTGGGGCCCCGCTCCCACTGCCTCTATGGGCGGAGCTCGATACTTTGTCGTTTTCATTGATGATTATTCCCGTTTTACTTGGGTTTATTTGATGACTAATCGCCATGAGTTACCTCAGATCTATATCAACTTTGCTACTATGATTAAAACTCAGTTTTCCAAGGTCATTAAGGTTTTCCGACGTGATAATGCTATGGAATACCGTGATTCCAAACTCTTAGCCTTTCTTGCAGAACAGGGTACTCTATCTGAGTTTTCTTGTCCTGGTACGTCTCAACAAAATGGTAGAGCTGAACGCAAACACCGTCACATTCTTGACTCCGTCCGTGCAATGCTCCTTTCTTCTTCGTGTCCTGAGCGTACTTGGGGTGAAGCTGTTCTTACTGCTGTTCATGTTATCAATAGACTCCCTTCTTCTGTTCTTGGTAATGTTACTCCCTTTGAGCGTCTTTATCATACCCCCCCAGATTATAGTTCTCTTCGAGTTTTTGGTTGTGTATGTTTTGTTCTTCTTCAGCCTCATGAACATAGTAAACTTGAACCTCGGGCTCGTATGTGTTGTTTTCTTGGTTATGGCACTGAACACAAGGGTTATCGTTGTTGGGATCCTCTCTCTAAACGTATTCGTATATCTCGTCATGTTGTCTTCTGGGAGCACCACATGTTTTCTCGGTTCTCATCCTTTGAGTCGATTCCTACTACTCAGTCACCTTTGTTCACTAACCCCAATGTTGATCTTTTTCCTAGTGATGATTCTACAGGTTCTATCTCGAGTGACCCTCCACAGCCTCCTGTTCCTCCGCCTTCTCCATCTCCCGATGATTCCAGACCGGACGATGATCCTGCTCCTACCGTCATGCCTCCTCCTCCCGCTCGTTCTTCTAGGGTAAGGAATCCACCTCCTCATCTTCTTGATTACCATTGCTTTTCTACTATTCTTCATCAACATGAACCTAAGACATTCAGAGAAGCCTCCTCAAACCCAAATTGGCAACAAGCAATGCAAGAAGAATTACAGGCACTTGAAAAGGCACACACCTGGGATCTGGTTGATCCTCCTTCTGATCAGGAAGTTGTGGGCAGTAGATGGGTCTACAAGATCAAGACTCGCTCTGATGGCTCTATTGACCGTTATAAGGCCCGTTTGGTTGCTCAAGGTTGTACGCAAGAGTATGGTATTGATTATGAGGAGACTTTTGCCCCTGTCGCTCGTCTTACGTCTGTTAGAGCTCTTCTTGCCATCGCCGCGGCTAAAAAATGGTCTCTCAGTCAGATGGATGTGAAGAATGCATTTCTTAATGGGGATTTGAAAAAGACAGTCTATATGAAACCACCTCCGGGATATCCTTGTCCTTCTAATAAGGTTTGTCTCCTTCGCAAGGCACTTTATGGACTTAAGCAAGCTCCTCGTGAATGGTTTGACAAGTTCAGCACTACCATATGCAGTCTTGGCTTTACTTCTAGCCCTCATGAGAATGCGCTCTTCATTCGTAAAAGCGAACGTGGAGTTGTTCTTCTACTTCTGTATGTTGATGACATGATAATTACTGGGGATGATGTTGATGGTATCTCTGATCTCAAGGCCTCACTTCACTGTACCTTTGAGATGAAAGATCTTGGTTCTCTCAGCTATTTTCTTGGTCTCGAGGTCATCTCCACCGATGATGGCATCTATCTCTCTCAGGCTAAGTATGCTTCAGATCTTCTTGCTCGCGCTGGGATTACAGATAGTCGTACTGAGTCTACTCCTCTTGAGCCTAATGTTCGATTTACCCCTATGGATGGCACTGTTTTGGATAATCCGACACTTTATCGCCAGTTAGTTGGAGGTCTCGTCTACTTGACTGTCACCCGACCAGACATTGCCTATCCGGTTCATGTCCTCAGCCAGTTCTTGTCAGCTCCTCGTACTACTCACTATGCGGCAGTTCTTCGCATTCTTCGGTATGTCAAAGGCACTCTATTTCATGGCCTTCATTTTTCTGCCCATTCCTCTTTGACCCTTCAGGCATACTCTGATGCTGATTGGGCTGGTGATCCCACTGATCGTCGTTCTACTACTGGTTACTGTTTGTTTCTTGGCGACGCTCTCATTTCTTGGCGTGCTAAGAAGCAAACATTCACTGCTCGCTCAAGCACAGAAGCTGAGTACCGTGCCCTCGCTGACACCACTGCTGAGGTTATCTCGGTTCGTTGGCTTCTCGAAGATCTGGGTGCTCCTCAGTCGTCTCCTACTGATGTTTTTTGTGATAACCGCAGTGCTATTCAGATTGCCCATAATGATGTGTTTCATGAACGCACCAAACACATTGAGATTGATTGTCACTTTGTTCGACAACGTATCCTTATTGATGCTGTTCGTCTCATTGCCGTTGGGACACTGGATCAGACTGCTGATATCTTCACGAAAGCTCATCACCCGACTCGCTTTCGGACTTTGTTATCCAAACTCAAGTTGGTATCCTTAGCTCCCACTTGAGTTTGAGGGGGGATGTTAGAGAATCAATATAAATCAATTAGCATCGTCTATATTTATATAGCATATCTGTACATTAATTGTAGGATTCTATGTCTTTATTACTTTGATTCATTTAGCACCTATAAATACCCCTTGTATATTGTACCTCAGACCACAATTCAATAATACACTTTTCATATTATTCTCTCAGTCTCTTGTTTCTAACAAATACTAATATTGTCTAATAACACCAAATTTTTAAATCAATACAAATAACACAATATTATGCCATTAGTCTAAAGTCTTATACATTTTAAACATAAAACATTAACTTATAGTCTTATAATAATTAATAACACAAAGTATTAAAGTTTACAATACTTAAATTCTACATAAAAATAGCCATCATCCATCACTAATAACACAAAATATTAATTGTGTATGATGATTGGATCGAGTTCGGGTGACCCGAATTATGACCCGAACCCGACCCGAAATAATGACCGGGTCTATTTTTGAGACCCTTACCCGACATTAGACCCGATGAAATCACACCAAATTAACCCCTAAAGTGTTCGATACTGAACCGGATCTTCGAGTCGGATCGAGTCATGTACACCCCTAACTCATACGATGACATCTTTATATGAAGATGACATTATAAATTTTTAGATGGTTAATCAAACATATTTAATCAAACTATTAATTTATTCAATAAACTATAATACTATCTTCATGTGAAGATATCATCATGGGAGTATCACCAAAACAGAATTGTCCGTACAACTCACATGGTGTTTGTTTTTTCTTTTTAGAAAAGAGCAATATGTGGTGTAATTATTTGTCATCATATGATGAATATTTTCTAAAATAAAATTAAAGTGATTAATTGGTCATTAGAGAGACAATGCATTAATTGTCACACGAAACAATCATGCCCCCATTATATATATAAAAACATATGCCACATGTCTCTTGTCAACTGTGTTAGTGACATGAATACGATGATTGGCCATTGCCCAATAAATCCCAATATTATGGGACACCCCATCCTCTTAATCTTTTATATTTTATGGCGTTTAATATCGATTAGGACTAAGTTTTTAGAGAACAATTCAACTTACAAACATTGTATATATATAGTCCAATACTAAAGCATGATGACTGCACGAGATAGCACCTAAACCAGTGGCTAGTGCCATCTTTTATTTATTGGAAAAATATAGGATATCAATATATTATTTGCCAACTTATTACCAACAATAATTAATTATTATATTTTAAACACATATATAAGGAGACACATTCAGAAAATATATATAGAAAGATACTTTCATTAGACATAACCATAAACAAGACATTTTTGTTAGATACATCTATAAAGACACTTCTATTAAATACAATCATAAATAAGAGTTTGAAGAAGTTGGCAGAAATGTTGTTGGTAACTTAGCGAGATTGTTTATTTATTTATTTAAAGTAATTAATGTTAATTACTTTTGTGACGTTTAAATTTCCACTGGAAATTATTGAAAAATTGGGCAAGTCCACTCTTGCACTATATACTACAATATCATTTATGAATTCCTGCAGTATCAGTTGCCGCACGCAAAATTTGTTTACTTTTTCTTCACATGTGCATGAAACCATGAATGATTTTCTAGCTACTTCACTGCTTTGTATATAGTTTTCTTTATATATATAATATGTGTGTGTGTTGCACTTACAAGAGGAACAACTAACTAAGCAAAGATAGAGATGGAGAAGGAAATGGAGGGTGCTTTGGTTGAAGAGGAAATGAATGAGCAACAAGAAGAAGAAAAGCAAGACATGAATAATAATCAAAGGTGCAAGGGTGGACTCATTACCATGCCTTTCATTATAGGTATGTATTAATAATTAATAAGCCATATGTATATAGGATTAGGAAGCATGCATTGCATTAAATTGCATGGTTTACTTTAATTTTGTTATGGGAATGGTTGTAGGAAATGAAGCACTGGCAAAGATGGCAAGTGTGGGGCTATCCCCAAACATGATAGTGTATTTGATTGGAGACTACAGACTCAGAGTGGTTAAAGCAACAAAGATTATGTTCTTTTGGTTTGCTGCTACCAATTTTGCTCCTCTCTTTGGTGCTTTCCTTGCTGATTCTTATTTGGGTCGCTTTCTTGCCATTGCTTTTGGTTCAATTATCACTTTTCTGGTACCATCTATACTGCACTTCTTTATTTTCTAAATATAATCTCCTTTATCTTACATTAAAATGATAAATAAAAGATATAGTCAACCTCTCACCCTATATGATCTGATTCTGATTCTATGTTAATTTCTATGAATATGAATTATAAAAAAGTTACACACTTACACAAACTAAGTTAAACTTAATATATAATGGTGAAAACTGCACTCGACTTCATGTGAAATTGATAGTTAAGAGTCGTTAGATGAAAATTTTGTCAAATCATCTAACGGCTATGAGTTATCAACTTCACGTGAAGTCAACTGCACCGGAGTTTCCACCATATATAATAATTTGACTATGCTAGATGTACACCAAAATCAGTTACCAAAGTCAGCTACTATTATAACATACATGTTGGAATATAAATGCACATTGAAAATAAATTAAACCCCACATATATTTATACATAAATATATTGGTAGCTGGTTTTATTAATTACTTGGAAATGGATTCTCTCAATTTTTTTTAACAATTGAGGGAGTAAAGTGTGATCTCGCACCATTAACTTTATAAGTGAGACTAAAAATAAATACGAAAGAGAGAATAATAAAGGGTTAAATATCGAAAAATGTTTGGTAACAAAAAAATATTAGCTAAAAACAACCAAAATTTTCCTTATTTAACATTCATTAATTGTCTAAATAAAAAAAGTTCTGACTGTTTTTTTTTTATCTACCTAGCATTATCCTAAATATCACACATTACACTTTCAATTTTTTTTAACAATTAAGAGGATTTTTTTAACAATTTTTTTATAATAATTTGATCACAGGGGATGGCACTATTATGGTTAACAGCCATGATAGCAGAGGCAAGACCCTCACCTTTGAGCCATGAATCAGCAACAGCACCCCAACTTGCACTCCTAATCACTTGTTTTGCACTCATATCAATTGGAGGAGGTGGAATCTTCTGCTCCTTAGCATTTGGTGCAGACCAACTCAACAACAACAACAACAAAAAGGAGAGGGTGTTGGAGAGTTTCATAAGTTGGTACATTGCTTCACAAGCAGTTTCTGTTGTTTTCTCCTTAACTGCAATTGTTTACATTCAAGACCGGTATGGATGGAAACTGGGTTTTGGTGTTCCTGCGGCACTTATGTTGTTGTCAACCGTCTTCTTCTTTCTTCTTTCTCACCGTTATGTGAAGCATAAACCTCACAAAAGCTTGCTCACTAGCTTTGCTCAGGTCATTGTTGTTGCATTCAAGAATAGAAAGCTTCAACTTCCACCTACTACTCACCATCCAATACTCTATCACCATAACAAGGACTCAACCCTTGTTGCTCCATCTCACAAACTAAGGTTTAGTGCAATCATTTTCATCCTTAATGATAATCAAGAAATCAAAAAGGGTTAACGCTCTGTTTGGATGAGTTTTTCTTAAAAAAAAAAATTTTGTATTCTCTTTTTTTTAAAAAGTTTTATAAAAAAAAGTAAAAGTAATTTTATATTTGGATATTTCATTCTAAAAGATTTTTTTATTTATTAATTATGTTTGAGTATAATAATATAAAAATATTTTTTTGTTTATTTATTACATGAAAAATATTTTTTTAATGAAAAAATATCTTTTAAAAAAATATGTAAATTATAGCGTCTCGAAAAAGATATTTTTTATTTTTTTAGTGTTTTTACTTTTATTACTAAAAATTTGTCAAACACACTAAAAAATAAAAAAATATATTTTTTCATTAAATTTTTTTATTAAGATAATGACGCCCAAACAAGCACTAAAAAAATTATTTATATTTTTATATAATTAAAAAAATTTGGCTGAATTAATTTTAATAATTAATGCTACTGATTATTCATTGTCATTAATCTCTAAAATCTTTCTGCATAAAACTTTTAGAATAGTGACCAATTTTAGCATCTATCAAATTGGTTACTGAATAAAACAAAATTCTATTTGCTCACTAAATTAGAGATCAAAATAAAAAGTTAAAATTTAAAAACTTTTAGAAACGTTTTATCCTTAAATCGGTCACTAATTTTACCATTAGCAACCAACATACTAAATAGATATAATACTATAAAGAAATTATAAAAAACAAAGAATCGCCAATTTCAATTAATAATTTACACTATGAATCAAGAACCGTACCTAATTAAGAATAATAGCCAACCCTTTGAAGTGAAACTTTGTATTTCAGGTTTCTGAATAAAGCTTGCATAGTCACTAATAACAATAATAATAGTTCATGGAGTGTTTGCACAATAGAGCAAGTGGAAGAATTGAAGGCCATAATAAAGGTAATTCCTCTATGGAGTAGCGGTTTCATGTTATCAATAAGCAGTAGCCAAAGCTCATTTTTTTTGCTACAAGCAAAAACCATGAACAGGCACATAACTTCAAACTTCCAAATCCCAGCAGGTTCTTTTCCTGTCTTCATTATGATCTCAGTATTCATAACTGCTGGTGTTTATGACCGTCTCATCATTCCCTTGGCATCAAAACTTAGAGGAAAACCAGTTAGGATAAGTGCCAAGAACAGAATGGGGATTGGCTTGTTCTTCTGCTTCTTGGACTTGGTAGTTTCAGCAGTTGTTGAGAACATTAGAAGGAGGAAAGCAATTAGAGAAGGTTACATTGATAATCCTGAAGCAATTTTGGACATGTCTGCAATGTGGCTTATTCCACACAATGTTTTGAATGGAATTGCAGAAGCATTCAATGCAATAGGCCAATCTGAATTCTATTATACTGAGTTTCCAAGAAGCATGTCAAGCATTGCTGCAGCCTTGTTCAGCTTTGGAAGTGCTATAGGAAACTTGTTAGCTTCTCTAATATTCAGCATTGTGGATGACATCACTTCCAAAGAGGGAAAACAGAGTTGGGTTTCTGATAATATTAATAAGGGTCATTATGACAAGTATTATTGGGTTCTTGCCATTATGAGTGCTGTTAATATGGTTTACTATTTGGTTTGTAATTGGGCTTATGGACCTACCATTGAAGATGCTGCTGGAAACAGGGTTCATGAAGAGGAGGAAAAATGATTAATTATTATAAATCTGTTAATTAATTGTGTGCTTTGGAGTGGGATGTTATATATTATTTAACTTGGCTTGTTACATCTGAATAAGATATTATTATTAGTGCATGGAACATTGATGTTTGCCACCAAGTTGAAATTTAACTTATATGCATAATTATTCATTATTAGCTACTTTGATGATTTGGTATGTTTTGATTATATTGTAATTGAAAAAGAAAAGAAAATGAAATAATAGTTATAGTAGGCAAATAGTAAGAGATGTTAGTGTCAATAAATTTATTTATTTTAGTGATCTAGTATGTATTGAAAACACAAAAATGGATAGGTTGTGTAATTTATTGATAAAATAGAAGATCAAAATATGTTTAGATTAGATAGTGGGACAATCTACCATATTGAGACGAGTGATACTTGGAGTAGATAGAAGGATCAACTTGTACTGTTGTACATAAAATGTGAAATCAATGAAGGAGAAGACATTACACTCGATAATTGTGTTCATTTTTTTATGTGTGAGACTTTCTATTGTAATGTTGATTTTATTTTATTCATGTGTTTGTGTTCATGTATAAGAGTTGTGCATATATACTTATTAATGCTAATAAATTTTGATTTTTGAGACTTCTTTGTAACTTTAATTTGGATAATAGTAAAGCTTTTTAATATATGTGATTAGAATTGTTGAAATTTGTTCTATATAAGTTCAACTATGGATTATGAGATGAATTATAAATTATGAGATTTTTAGAAATTTAGATAAGTATTTTGTGTTAATTTTAATTGTGATATTTGTTATTAGAGATATTTTAATAAATTTAATTGTAATAATATTAATTTTAATTAAAGATATTTGTTATTAGAGGTATTTTAGTAAATTTAAAAAAATTAAATCGATAATAATTTTAATTAAACATATTTATTATTAGAAGTAGGGGTAGAAAAGCGGGCTGGTCCGCCCCGGTTAAGTAAAGCGGACTCAAAATACTAGTTTGCTCTCGTTTTTATGACAAATTAGCGATTGAGAGATTAACTCGCTTAATTTAAAAAAAATAAAATTAATTAAAATATAAATTATTCTTTTTCTTCTAGTAAAATTAACAACAATGGAAAATTAATATTCTCATTCATATTTTGATAATAATTTTTTTTTTTATTAAATTTTTGCATACTGCCCAATTATGTAGTGCATTATTGCATTGCTAACTCACAAAACACGCATATGATTAGGCTTACTCACAAAATTTTTGGGCTTGAGAGTCTAGCTCAATAACATTTAACAATTTTGGGCTTTATACTTAAAAGGCAAAAGGCCTACTAGGTCATGGACAAAACGGCGTCGCTTCTCTATGTAAAAACGACACAAGAAACCCTAATCCACCTTCACTGCCACCTTCCTTAGCCGCAGATACAGAGAGTGAGAGAGAGATTCTCCGCCATGGGTAGAGTCATCCGCGCACAGCGTAAGGGTGCTGGGTCCGTCTTCAAGTCCCACACCCATCACCGCAAGGGCGCCGCCAGGTTCCGCAGCCTCGACTTCGGCGAGCGCAACGGTTACCTCAAGGGTGTGGTGACCGACATCATCCACGACCCCGGCCGCGGTGCTCCACTCGCCAAGGTGACTTTCCGCCACCCATTCAGGTACAAGAAGCAGACGGAGCTGTTCGTCGCTGCTGAAGGTATCTACACCGGCCAGTTCATCTACTGCGGGAAGAAGGCCACACTCGTGGTCGGAAATGTTTTGCCACTCAGATCCATCCCCGAAGGAGCTGTCATTTGCAACGTCGAGCACCACGTTGGTGACCGCGGTGTCTTCGCCAGGGCATCTGGTGATTACGCCATTGTTATCAGCCACAACCCCGATAATGACACTTCTAGGTATTCCATATATAATTCTGATTTTACGTTATTTTTCTGGTTCTCAAAATCAGTTATTGTCGTGTTTACTTTGGAAATGCTTGTATAAATGTTAAAATTCTAGGTTAAACCCTGGTGATGCTAACATATCTATTTGTTGTGTTACCTACACGTTTTTTTTTTAGCATGGTTATTTGAAAAGGTAGAAATGGATTTTGGTGTATGAGTTGTAGCATTAATCGACATGTTAATTGGAGGCTGAGTTAAAGCACGGTCAATTAGAATTGGTTATATGTGTTTTTCATTTTTGTTGCAGGATCAAGCTCCCATCTGGTTCAAAGAAGATTGTGCCAAGTGGATGCAGGGCCATGATTGGACAAGTTGCCGGTGGTGGAAGAACTGAGAAGCCACTCCTCAAGGCTGGTAATGCTTACCACAAATTCAGGGTCAAGAGGAACTGCTGGCCCAAGGTTCGTGGTGTTGCTATGAATCCAGTTGAGCATCCCCACGGTGGAGGTAACCATCAACACATTGGTCATGCCAGTACTGTTAGGCGTGATGCTCCACCCGGCCAAAAGGTTGGTCTCATTGCTGCAAGGAGGACCGGTCGTCTTAGGGGTCAAGCTGCCGCAACTGCTGCTAAGGCTGATAAGACCACTTGAAGCTTTTAGGACTTTCTTTGATTGCAAGTTTCCAAATTTTGTTTCTTTCATAGTTTAGGTTGAACTGTTTGGGTGCTATTTTGAGAACCATTTCCCCCATAAATATGAAGCTTTTAATTGACAGTATTTTATTTTTGTTTGTGAGATATTAAAGGAATTCTAGTCGGTCTGGTGAAGAGATTTGTTCTCATTTGACTCTCTTGCTGCGGATCTTATTAAGATTATATAAAAAAATTTGTTTGTCGCACAGAATTCACGTTAACATAGAGTTCACGTTAACACAAAATTCATGTTAACATTAAAGTTCATGTTATAAACATAAACTAAGGTTTAGTGCAATATCATTATTTCTATCCTAATGATAATCAACAAATTAAAAAGGGTTAAACAAATTCAACTATTTATGAGTTTCTTATTATTAATAAGACTTTGCTCAATTGATTTTACTAATTACCACTATTTGATCAGACCAAACGAAAATGTTAAGTATACTATAAAAGAAAATGTTTTAATTCTATTTATTAGATTAATTTTTTTTTTTGGGTATGTTTAACTTATGTCTTTAAGGTATAGAATAGTAAAATCCTTAAGAATAATAGTTAGGGTTTAAGTGAAACTTTATGTTTCAGGTTTCTGAATAATAGCCAGGGTTTAAGAATAATAGTGCATGGAGGGTTTGTCCAATAGAGCAAGTGGAAGAATTGAAGGCCATAATAAAAGTAATTCCCTTATGGAGTAGCGGTTTCATGTTAGCTCATTCTTTTTGCTACAAGCTAAGACCATGAAGAGGCACATAACTTCAAGCTTCCAAATCTCAGCAGGTTCTTTTCCTGTCTTCACTATGACCTCAACCAGTTAGGATAAGTGCCAAGAACAGACTGGGGATTGGCTTGTTCTTCTGCTTCTTGGACTTGGTAGTTTCAGCAGTTATTGAGAACATTAGAAGGAGGAAAGCAATTAGAGAAGGTTACATTGATAATCCTGAAGCAGTTTTGGACATGTCTGCAATGTGGCTTATCCTACACAATGTTTTGAATGGAATTGCAGAAACATTCAATGCAATAGGCCAATCTGAATTCTATTACACTGAGTTTCCAAGAAGCATGTCAAGCATTGCTGCAGCCTTGTTCAGCTTGGGAAGTGCCATAGGAAACTTGTTAGCTTCTCTATTATTCAGCATTGTGGATGACATCACTTCCAAAGAGGGAAAACAGAGTTGGGTTTCTGATAATATTAAGGGTCATTATGACAAGTATTATTGGGTTCTTGCCATTATGGGTGCTGTTAATATGGTTTACTATTTGGTTTGTAATTGGGCTTATGGACCTACCATTGAAGATGTTGCTGGAAACAGGGTTCATCAAGAGGAGGAAAAATAATTGATTATTATAATTCTGTTAATTAATTGTGTACTTTGGAGTTGGATGCTATATATTATTTAACTTAGCTTGTTACATCCTAAATAAGATATTATTATTATTATTATTATTATTATTATTATTATTATTATTATTTATTAGTGCATGGAACAATGATGTTTGCTACCAAGTTGAATTTTAACCTACATGTCATTATTTCTCAATCCAATTTTTTATTCCACAAAGTTAAACTCAAGACTTAGTAAAGAAAATATACATGAAATCGTACGGGGAAATACTATTTGATCAAACCAAACGACGAAAATTTTGAATTGTGATTTCTAATGAGCAAAAGCACAAATCGAGTTCAACGAATATATGTTTTATTTGGAACATCACACCCCAAAAAATCCCTGTATGATTAACTATCTCGGGAAAAATATTCTCAGGATTTTTAATAGTTTGAATGTAGTATAAGGAGATTGACTATACAACATTTCACCAAGTCATAATACAAATTATATTTAACAAGGGAACATGACACCTTCAGTATATATCTCTTGCCCAGTTATACAACATACAAATTCTATCAATTAAGACTTAAAAGCCTGAATTGGTCGATCAAAGGCATTGATCTTCAATATACCATTACGGTGCCGATAGCAATCAGACGATACTCAACTTCAAATGCACGGCTATCTCAAACAGTTGCTGGAAATTACCCTTTATGTTAAACCAGCTGCACCTTCAGAAAAATTGGTGTTACCCATTGATGGATTCATTCTCTGGATCTGTAAAAATATGCACCAGAGTTAGAGAAGGGAAAGCATTCTGATAGGAAGGAAGTGAGATAAAGTAACTAGGGCATCAATGGACCAAAAAACTTGGATTTAGCAAATACCTGATTCACAAGCAGGTTGACTTGTTCTCTGTACATTTCCTTCAAGTCAACAATATCCGCTCGAAGTTCCTCCAACTAATCACATTCAACTTCTTTTAGATAGTATTCTTTATTTCAAAAAGAAATAGTAATGAAAGGAAATAGGACAGTTAGGATATAACAAAGTCTGATGCCTATGTAAATAACTACGGATTAAACATCATTTTCAGAGCCTAGCTTGTCTGATATTATTCCTATATTTGATTTCTTAGATTTTCTGGAAGAAAGAGGGAGTTGCAGAGAGAAAAATACCTCTTCATCACGTTCACCCATCAACTCCAACGCAGCAGAGTGCCTCCTCCTCAGTGCCTCCAGCTCTGATCGTAAACCAGGTAACACAGCAGCCTCCCCACGCAACTTTTCACACTGCAGGGTGGAGATGCATGTCATGGTTAATGACAACTGACAAGCAAGAGGAGCAGTAAGTAGCACACACAAGAATCTAACTCACCTGTTCTGTCATTTGCACCAACTCCTCAGCAAGAGAATCACGAATAGATTCCAATGAGGCCTGAATTTATAATTAAAAGGTCATCTAATGATCTAACAGCTTACTACATACTCTACAACGTGGAATTAAGATAAATTCACAAAAACGAAGACAAACACAATAGAACTTTGAACTGGGGTCAAAGGCAAACCATACCAAACGTGACATATATGAAGCAAGTTCACCCTCCTTTTGACGAAGTGCAGCTTCAAAAGAACTGGGTGTCATGCTCTTCATATAGTATGGATTCATGCTTAATTCTCCATGGTTTCTCCTATCTAAGAAACCATCTGATGAGTCCAATGATGCTTGCAGAAAGTGGCTTTCCTCCAAGCTTCCTAGGGAGCTTGCACTAGAGAGTTTTCGAGACAAATTCCCTTCATCATAAAGAATTACAGTAGGTAAAGATCAGACAACTAATACGAGTACAAGAAGAATGAAGAGAAGAGAAGCCAAGCATCTCACCATTTTCAAAAGCAGTAGTTAGCTTTGTACTGGGAGTTTGATCTGATACCGCAGCAGCATGAACATGTGCAGTCCTCTCCAGTTCTGATCGAGCAACCCTTTCTTTTTCTATCTCCTGGAGCAAATAAAGAGCTTAAATCAGAAACTTGGAAATGAATAATCACAGGAGTTCTGATAAGATTGATTGAATTAGGTGTTACCAGCAATACTACACCTCGTCAATTTTTTAACCCTTTTTTTTTTTCCAGTTTCTGTTCCATACAATTGCCCAAATATTTTCTAAATCAGCTAAATCTTTGTTCCATTACAGTCAACATAGCGTTGAAAAATCCAAATAAAAGTAAGTGGACAAGATATGAAGTATCTCTCTTCAGATGGTTTATTCCATTACCCAGGTAGATAAGATACATTTAATGAAAGATAATCAGGAAGCTCTACCTGCTGAAGAAGCTCTCTATGCATCAAGGACTCCTGTAACTCTTGCTTGTGTTTCTGTCTAATGTCTCTAATTTGTTCCTCAAGCTGTCTCACTCGGCCTTCTTGAGTCTCAGCTTCCTCCTTTGCTGCCAGGTATTCCTGTCTACTTTCAGCTGCCCTTTGTCTCTCCTTTTCAAGGGTCCTACTTAGTTGAGTCTGTTCAGCTCTAAGACAAGAAATCTGTAATCCATCATTAAACTCAGTCACACTTCCATGAAACTGCCGTTAAATACATGAGTTTAGTCAAGAATATGTAGAACCTGAGCCTCAAGGACATTAATGCGAGACAGAGTTTGAGATAAACGTTCATTCATGGATCGCTCTCTTTCCTCAGCAGTTGCAGCTTTAGCTTCTGCTTCCTGTAGAATCAAAAGGAAAAGATGAAGAAAAACAATAATATCCGGCAAGAAAGTTTCAGAATTTAAATCAGGGTATTCAAGAGACCTGAAGTCGAGAATTGAGAGATCTTTCAACAGCAGCCCAAGCTTCAGCCTTTCGGGCATTTGTTTCCTGTTATCAGGTGAATTCTAGTTAGGTATAGATCTCTAACGGATGAAGATTGGAAAATCATTTTTAAATCACATGCACTAACCTGCATAGCTTCAATTTGCCTTAAAAGCGGCCTTGTTGATTCTGGGACTTGTGTAATCAATTCCTCACACCGTCTCTCACTTGCCTATAAAAGAGAACCCAAATGATGCCAAAAGCAGAAATATAGTTTCTAAAACTTAAGAACACAAGAAAAAAAAGTAGTATTCTCAGAAAGCGATAGCAGAGAGCAGGGGAGCACACCTGGTAACGTTTTTGAAGATCCTCAATGTCTCTGCGAAGCATGTCTTCTTTGAAGACTGCCTGAATATGGACGGACAATACAATGGAACTTTAATTTTCTTTATGAAAAGGAAAATAACTAAAATTTAAAAGCAATCTCCTAAGAAATCCACTTCAGAAATAGAATGACAAAAATATAATCAAAACCTGCTGTTCCTTTCTACTTAAAGTTTGCCTCAATTCTTCAAGTGCCTGGACCAGCATAGATTCACGTTCCTCGGCTTCTCTTATACGATTCTCTAGCTCTGTTCTTGCTTCACTGTCAGCACGTGCCTCTGCTAATGCTTCAGCCTCCTTAGCAGCAGCCAAAGCATCAGTATAATATTCTTTCTGCGCTGCAAGTTCCATTTGATGTTTCTCTATAGTTTCTTGCAACAATTTCTCTGTAGCTGTCTTGTCCTTCTTGATACTTTCAACCTTATTCTCCTCTAACTGCATGACATGACATGGACCAAACAACAAAGATGAGGGTTAAACAGTTTTGTTCGATCTCTACAGCATGAAATTTCTGCTTTTCATATTTCATGATGAGTGAAGAGAAATAACTAAAGAACATTACCAGAAAATAAATTTTACTAAAGCTTTCAGCATTCAAGTACCTGTAGTTTTGTAGTCAAACCTTTCTTCTCCTCCTCAAGCTCTCTAATCTGGCTTTCATTAAACAAGTAAATAGATTATTCATTACAATATTGAGGCATTTAAGAAATTGAAGTTTGTGGAAAATGTAATAACTAGTGTGCATTACCTGAGCCCTCAGCTTCCTAATTGTAGCCTCTTGAGCAGCCTGCTTTTTGGAAAGCTCTTCACCTGATATGAGAGACAGTTTAAAAGGAAAAAAATGACCACTATAATCTCCAGTAGTTAAAGTTTGAACATGTCTCAACAAAGAAACACTTATTTACAATGGAAAATTCCTAACATCATAAACTACACTGAAGTCTAGATGATACAGATTCAGGTTTGATTTCAGACTGTGATACCTTCTGCCATAACTTGATTAATTATTTCGTCCTTTTCCTTCAAGAGAGCAGCTGCATCACTTTTTTTATTCTGCTCCCGGCGAAGTGTATCCCTTTCTTTGGTTAGAGCATAAACCTACAATCATTCATGACACATGAATAAAACCCTGCAACAGTAGTAGCACAAACTAGACAGTATACACTTTGAAACATATATAATGTCAAATAGTTCACTTTCATTTATAAAATTCTTCATGGATTTCTAACCCCAATTTGAAATACTCAAAGCGACCATATTTTATAATTGCAACATCACAATGCTTTCAGAAGCACTCAATGTTTAAACTGGGAAAACATAAAAGCAAATGAGAATTATGAAGACTGATACCCTTCTCTCAAGGGTTGCAACTCTCTGATGGTACTCCTCTCGCAAAGTCTCAATTTCTGCCTCATTTGATTTTCTCTGCTCCACAGTAGGAAATAATTGTCATTTTTAAATTTGTAATCATGTAAATGCATAAATGGCATCATTAGTAAGACCAAAAAGGTTCAGGACATGAAGGTAAAAATAGACCAAGTAAACATTAAATAAAAAGGATGAGAAGAACAAATATACCTTCAACTCCTCAATGACAGATTTTAATTGTTCATTTTCATTCATCAACTTTGCAATCTCATCAGCTTTAGCCTGCAAAAGGGAATTGAGATTACAAACTTGCAATAAGTTAGGAAACATTGAAGGGACTGGCCAAAAACTGGCACATAGAAGGTGAAGAATGAGTAGCATATTTAGACAAAACATGTGGCTTCTTGAATATCATAAAACTTTGAAAACAGAAAATTAAATGAAAATTAGTAATCAATGGAAAAATTAATGTTGCGGATAAGATACTATAGATGAATTAAAAAGAAAATGATTACGTAGTGAAACTTATTAATTATAACAAAGCTAACTTATTTCATGCTCAGATAGTATAAGATCCCTGCCATGTCTTGCCATCTGCGTACTTCCAACATAAAAAATGACTATCATGATTATGTGCAGCAAATGAAGTACCTGAGCCTGTCTTGCAGCACCTTGTAATGCAGCTTCCATCATTTTCATTTCATTCTTAAGTGAATCCAGCTCAAACATAGAACCTGAGTCAGACATATTTCTTTCAGTACTCAATCGCTGCTCTTTTGTTTCAGTTACAACATCATTAGCCAAGTGGTCACTTTCATTTTCTTCTACAGTTGTTTCATTTTCAGGCAAAACCACCTCAGAAGAATCATTTGGTGGAGTACCACTAGACAAGGGTTCATGATATGATTGAGCAATGCTATTGATTTCCTCAGTAGCTTGAGAATGCAGTACAGACATGTCAATCAAATCGCTTTTCTTGCTAAAATCAGATGCCTCAGGTTGAAGAGAAGAAACACTCGGTACACTTTCTTCTGCTTGCACTCCCTCCTCTTCTATAATCTCTTCTTTTGCCACAACTTGAAGATTTTCATTTGGTTCACTAAAAACATGTGAATCAACTGGCTCGCTATGAGCATTCTCAACTACATTGTCCCCAAGGTTGGAAGGCTTAGGTTGCTTCAACACTGGAATTTCAGAGGTTCCCACTTCAGCAACCTCTTCCTCTTGAGGGAGGTCACCAGAATCAAAACTCTCAAACTTATTAATAGGCGTTTCAGGCAACTCAATAGGCATCTCCTGCAAGTTTTGTCCATCATTTGTGTGGTTGAAACTCTCAGCAGCTGAGACATCTGCTGACTCAGTTTGCTCACCATCATCTTCTACTTTGAGCACTCTTTTTATGTTTTGATTAGCAATTTCTTCAGTCTCCATTTGGACTGTTCCATAGGTTCCTAAGCTTTCTTTTTCCTCAGGTGCATGTGTGTGATCTGAAGACTCAGGCTTTTCTGGTGATTTTTCAGTTTTGGATTCTTGTTGAGAAGATTCAGCTTTCTCAGATGTTTCTTCACTAGTTTCCTCACTTTTGTTCCCTATGAAGGCCATAACAGGATTAAATAGGGTTTTCCTGTCTGCCGGTATAGGCCATGATCCTGCACCTGGAAGGTGGGAAAATAAAAAGGCATAACTCTAATCAGCTGAAAACGCCCATTCTATAAAACAACCACCCAGTTCAACAATTCAAAACTCCTATCTAACAGCAATTACTTGACTCTACATCTGCCCCAATCAATAAATCAATATACACAAGACAAATGAATAAACCATTCAGAAAACTGAGTGAAGGGAACTTGAACAATGAATTACCTTCATTGCTGGATTCAGACTTCTCTTCAAATCCAAGAGCAGTGTCGAAATTCTTCTCGATGCTCTTGACACTTTCCTGAAGCTTATTCACGGCTCCCGCCAAATCCAAATCAGGGAAGTTCCCCCAAGCATTTTTCCCACTAAACCACGCCATCTCCAAAGCTATACCCTATAAAACCAAAACCAATGCTAAACAGTGATGCAACATTCTGAATTCAATTCCGACTCTACTCAAATCTCAGATCACATAAAACCATGAACTATGTAAACAACAAAGCTAAATCTGAAATCATGTATGACAATAAAGGAATAGATCAATGCAGAGAGGGACTGAATTAGGTGAAAGGAAATAAGATTGATAGTGGAAGAAGCAGACCTGAATAAATGCGTTGGATCCAGGAATCAAACCATGATCCTCTGAAGTAGTTGAGCTCAGCAAGCTTCTTTTATTTACAGAGTAGTTCCAAAACGAATCGAGCAAAGGAGGAAGGGAAAAAAAAAAGACAAAGATGTCGGTGAAGTGAAGATGTATTTTTAAGTTCAGTGTGCGGTTGTGAAGGAGAAGAAGATGAAGACGAAAGTGGGTTTATGCTTCGATTTGATGGGAAACTCAGGATTGGAAGTAGAACTCGATTATGGTTTCCGCTCTAGGCTCTAGCTTTGGTGAAGATTGCAACGCCGTCGTTTTTAGTGTATCGTCTATTCCTTTCTTTTTCCTTTTCTTTTTTTTTCCTTTATTTTTGCATTTATTTATTTTGGCCAAGTTACTGCTTTTTGGAGACAACTTTTTTTCTTTTTCCTTATGAACTTTGAGTTGGAACATGGAATTTATATTTGAGAATTATCTTTAAGGAAATTTGTGATGACTACGTTAATTAGCGACAATGAAAGTACTAAAGGGGGTTTATATTACTTTGAAACAATGAAAGTAAGCTAACATTGCAAGCCAAGCCAAATAACCAACCGAATTTTTTACGTGAATTTTCACACATTCTTGATTCTTAGTTAGTCAAAATTACGATTGTTCTTGGATCACAAAGACAAATATAAAACTTATTGATCATTAGTGTACTACTGGCAGCAACACCCTATCCAAAAAAAAAAAAAAAAAAAAAACTCATTGGCTGCATGAATTATTTGGTAGCTTATGAGTTCTGACCAACTTTGGAGATGAAATTCAACTTGCATGTTTAATAACTCTCGAAAACTGAGGTAATTTTTCTCCCCCATTAACATCTAGTAGACGATTTGGGTATGTTTAATGAATTTAATTGTTTTATTATTTACATGTAATACAATCACCAATAATCACCACATGAACAAATTCCTTGTTTAAAATGATGATAGCGATTAACGTCTCTCACGGTAATTTCCCTGTCAGTGATCTTTGATATGAACTTGATGGCAACATGGCAGTCCTCACATATTCGTAGGTTCTTTGTTATCAGAAGCCTGGTTCCTGAGGGAGTACTAATGAGTCCAAATGCAATGGCCAGTCTCTCACTGTGACTGCACACCATGTTTGTCTTCTCATCTTCCTCAACATCATGGAACACAGATCCTGTGTCCGGGACATACCCAACTTCTCTCATTAGCCCTTCTAACCTCTTCAGTTCTGCATATATTGCATCACAATCTGGATGTGACACATCCCCGGAGAGAAATGCATACACTTTGTTCTTCACTTCAATCCAGCTACAAGCCATGTTTTTCTTTATCCCTTTATCTATCATTATCTGCCTCAACCTTGTAACTCCTTCCCAATTACCCGATTTAGCATACATGTTAGCCAAGATCACATAATTGCCCGAATCGTCAGGGTCAAGCTCAATCAGCTTCTCCAAGGCTAGCTCTGCCAACTCCACATTCCCATGGATCTTGCATGAATTTAGCAAAGCACCCCACACCCCAGAATCCGGCCTTACACTCATATGTCGGATAAGATCATAAGCCTCCTCCAGTTTGCCACAGTGACCAAGAAGATCAACCATGCATGTGTAGTGTTGAACAGTTGGATTGATACCATAATCCCTCACCATCATATCATAAAAAGCTTGCCCTTCATCGAGCAGACGCCCACGGCTGCAAGCTGCTAGAACACCAACAAAGGTTATAAGATCCGGCCGAGCCTCTTTCCTCATTACCTCAAAGAGTTCCAAGGCTTCCTTGGCAAGACCATGCATTGCATAACCAGTGATAATTGCATTCCAAGACACAACTCTTTTCTCCCTAAGCATCTCGAACAAGGCACGAGCAACTCTCACAGAACCACATTTTGCATACATATCTATCAGAGCAGTCTTGACCTTATCATTGAATTGAAATCCATGTCTCCAAGCAAGACCATGGATCTCCTTCCCATGAGGAAGACAGGCAATGTCAGCCGAGGACGAAATCACAGTTACAAGAGTTGCCTCGGTGGGTCTTACACCGGTCACCACCATGTACCTACACAGAGCAAGTGACTCATCAGGGTGTCCATTCAGCGCATAAGCCGCGAGCATGGAATTCCACAACACAGCATCTCTTACAACAATTTTATCAAACACATGGCGAGCTTCAACCAGACAACCACACTTAGCATACATATCAATGAGAGCAGCACCTACAAAGAAATCCCTCTCCCAGCCAGTTCTAATCACACACTCATGGATGCCCCTTCCCTCTCCAATAGCAGAGAGTGCAGAGCATGCTTTAAGAACAAAGGGGAAAGTGAAGTTATCAGGATTGAGTCCATACTGAAGCATCTGGTGAAACAGCGAGATGGCAGCCTGGTGGGGCCCATTCCAGGCGTAACCACGAATCAGGACGTTCCAGAGAAACAAGTTCTGTTTGGGAATTCTGTCGAACACTTGGTGTGCATTCCGCAGGGAGTTGCAAACGCTGTACAGATTGACGAGCTTTGTGGCCAAATCTTGATTGTAAGCGACACCGAGTTGGAAGAATCGCGCGTGAAGCTGCTTCCCCGGTCGTAACGCCTTGCCGGCGATACAATACTGAAGTAGTGAAGCGTAACTGTAATGAGTTAGTTGCAATAACTGACCAATTTCTTTGCATTTCATGATTACCATTTTAGAGAATGAGAGCAGTAGACTATATGTCTCACTTCATGTTTTGGGCCTGAGCCCATATATGCTTGATCAGCTAAGAGTAGCCCAATTCGGCCCATTTAATAAATGAAAGGCCCAAAAGTGGAGTCTATGAAGATTCGGACTCTGGACCAATAAAGGAAGGGGGAAAAAAGACTGCATTTTTTATTTTTTCCCACGTCTCACATTAATTGAATGAGAAAATTCTCCCTTATCTATGACTATAGTGGTATGCACTTTCAAGAGAAAAGAAATGACTATACTATTATTGTGTTAGCATGTATTGTTGTGATTTGTCCTGTCTCAGTTGTTGTTTATTCTCAATATTATGTTCCATTCTCTCTTTTTCAGTTTTCAAATTTGTAGGCTTGTCATGTAGCTGTAGTGTGGAAAATCTTTGCAATGTGATTTGTTCAACGTAAAAATCACTACCTAGCTTGGTCATTTGCTTTCCAATTTCCGTATTTTTGTACAATGCTTAAGTGTATAGTGCTGTGGGTAATTATCATACAATGAAATCATTCCAAATTGAATAAGTTTAGTTGTTGAATTGATTATCATGCACTGAAATTTCCACATGACCATTTTCTTATTTTAAACCTTAAAGATAAATTGTTGGTATTCGATGTGAGATTTAATACACCATTTGGTAGTCTTTATCTTAATTTGAATGATGTTGGCTGTTACTGTTCCAGTCTTGTTTGATCTTCTTTTGTATAAGAACATGGTGCATGCTACTTGTACTCCTTGATGTAGAGAGCACCAGTGTCTAATAAAATTTATTATATAGTACTAGTTAAATAAATTTGGTCAGACCAATATGTCTGCAAAATTGAGTATTTTCTAATGTCCTCTCCTTCAGTTAAATTACTAAGAAGGGACAAGTAAAGATGGTAGGTCTATGTTCTTAATGGATACATACATGAATTCATTGTAAATTATATGCATGTGACAGCACTTTTTGACTCTATACATGAGCCTCCATTTCATCTACTTTTCAAAACTAACTGTCATACAGAGTTGGGTGAAGATGTTTGAATCTTTATCTTTATAGTGGCCGGTTTCTTCAATCTTCCAATGATGAGTATGCAGAACCAGCCTGTCAATCCATCCATTCAGGATCTTGTGCTATACGCCACTGATCGATTTTCTAAAATCATGTCGTGTTAGAATTTACTGGATTAATTATTAGTATTAGCTTGGTTGTTGTAAATTTCTGATTAAATACTAAGTTTCAAGATTAGTCTTAGCCTTAGGCAATGCCAGTGATTATCATGATCAATTTAGGGAATAGCTTCTTGTTTATTTGATGCAGGATGCTCTAGGATGCAAGAGATTCTCTCTAAGGTTCTAGAATAAGCTTGACACAGCTTCATTGGTGGCGTCTCTGCTTCGTGGCAGGGTAAGGCGAACGAGAGTCCCATGACTGAACTGTCATGTGCTTCTTCCTGTCAGTTTAAGCTTTCGTAATAAATAGTTTCATGACAGGTATGTTATTATTTTGTCTTAGATAGCTTAGAGCATTTTGAATTGTGATTGTTGAAGATGTGACTCTCCTTGCATACCTGGATGTGATAGTTACCACAAATTCAAAGAAATCTTAAAAGGAACAAGTGTGCTAGTTCTAGATAGTAAAGCACTAAGTAATTTTTATCTATATCCATGTTAGAAGCATCATCATTCATCACCACAAGGATAAGACTATAAGAGTAGTTACTAGTTACTCTCTTCATTTGCAATTCTTAGAGGCTATGATTTATTTTCCAAAAGGGAATGATGTATTATGAAGACTGATGTATTTACTATTTTCTGAGCTACTTAGACTTTGCTTTTATTTTATTTATTAGCTTCTGTGACCTATGAAAACTTGAATACTAATAGTAATATTTTTTGTCCTAGGCATTCTTCCATATTTAATGGCGGTTTGCACCTTTTGTGATGGAAAACTTCTTTTACAAGAAAGCGACAAAGGCTTCAAAACAAAGAAAGGAAGATACTTCTTTCCTTGTGCAGTTTTTGGTGTTTCTGTTGTAGCTTTCCTGAGTGGAGGAACAAAAAGGTGGCATGGAATTTAAGTTGGGAAAAAAAAAATAAAAAAAGTTAAAAGTAGAAGGAGGTGTGAAAAAGCTATGATGCACGGATACTGACACGGATACGGGACACGACATGACATGGGACACGCCGACACGCGAATTTTAAAATCTTACATGATACGGGGACACGCATATATATAAAGTATAAAGTATTTTTTAGATAAATTGTAATGATATTTTAATTATTTTTAATATCTTATTTAATTATATCAATTATTTAAAATATTTTTTGTTTTAATAAATAATAATATATACTATATCTAAATTTATTTTAAGAATATATGTTAAGAATAAGACTGAACACGCAGACACGTAATGGTATTTAGGTGTGTCCAAACGTGTCCGAAACAGAATTTTTTATTTTTTATTAAGACACGATTGGACACAGTAGACACGCGTATCGGACAAGTGTCGGTGAGTGTCGTGTCCGAAATGTGTTCGACACGCGACATGATAACTCAGCGAAGTGTCCGCGCTTCATAGTGTGAAAGTAAACTAAAAATCAATTAATGCTGATATGTATTAGGTTTGTGGTGGAATCATGTGATTGCATCAAGTTATCTACCGTTCTCAACCACCAAATCAGAATCATCAGAAGTAAAAGAAAGAAAGAAAATGCAGGAAACATTATTATGGCTCACTTGGTTTGAATTGCAGATAGATAGATAGATAGAGATAAACTTAATCATAACCCACATGACTCCAAAACTTTAATTATGGAATGTGGTGCCATAAATAACTTAAATACTAGATAATAGATTATACCCAATAAAATCATATCCCTTGTTCCTTCAACATTAACTCTAATAATATAATCAAAGTTTATATTCCTCAATCTAAGGACACTCAGTGCCAATTACCATCAGTTAGTTGCAATAAGTGTTATTTGGCACTACTGATTAAAGAACTTTCATTTTCCAGCATCTGTTGCATGTTCCCCACCTGACCTGCCACATTAAATTATTTATTTCCCACAATAAATAAAAATATCTAACAATAATAAATAAATAAATAAATGCCACGCTATATGTGGATCGAAATTTATAGCTTTTTTTAATTTTTCATGAATTTGGCACTATATATTAGAAGCATATAAAATGATTTCATGCCAATGAATTATAGCTCAAATAACATAATCTTTTCATATTCATTTAAAAAGTTCTGGATTCGAGTCTCCCTGTTTTAGGTGTATATAAATGATTTCATGTTGAGGATGTATCAAAATTAGATCAAGGGTTAATTGAAACTATTTATTTTATATTAAAAATAATTTTTTTTAATTTACTTTTTTGTGTGTGTACAAACTATCTTAGTTTATGTAGGAATTCTAATTTGATGTCACTATAAAATTTATTTACAGTAATTTATTCTATTTATTAGACATTTTTTTTTTAAATTATTTGCCAACATTTCCATCTTTCAGATGACAAATTGATGGTTTGTTTTTTAAGAGAGAAAAATAATTAAAATATTCAATTTGCAAATTTGTAAAAAATTAAGAGGTGGATTTGTATATCTAATTAAAAGTCGGAAACTAAAATTTACATGGCGTAAAGTTTAAGAACTTATTATAATAGTTTATTTCGTTTAAATACAGACAATTACTTCGAAAACCACATTTTTATCGTGGAAAATGTTAGAGCACAAGTTGTCAAAAAGTAAATTATCAGAATGAATGATGGTGCGATATATTATATAGTTAATAAAAATGTTTTTAATGAATTACACAGTCAATGTCATATAATGCCATTATTATATAATATATCTTAGAAAAACACCTTATAATATTTCTTTTTGTTTCTTACCACATCTCTTAATCTAATAGATTAGATTAAATATTAGCTTATCACGAATTTAAGTTTTATTTAACAATTTGACATATATTTTAAAAAAGAATACCATTTTAAATTCAATCATTATCATATATTTTAGAAAAACATCTTATAATATATATTTTTTTACAATACTTTTTAATTCGTTAGATTTAGTACTAATTTATTCTGAATTTAAGTTTTATTTAATGATTTATTGTATATTTTAGAAAAATACAATTTTAAATCCACTCATTATTATCACATATTTTAGAAAAACACCTTATAATAATATTTGAATTTGATTAATAAATTACTGTATAGACAAAACAAAATTTAAAATTCAGACATTTATTTAAATAAATTAATGAATCAATCACTAGACTAATCTAAATTAATTGCTTTATGATACGTTATAACTATATATAACTTTGAAATCCATTATTTAAGCATATATACCATATGAGATAATGTTATTTTCTTTTAACGATAATTTAAAAAAAATTATTTATTTAATATTTATTAATTATTATGATAATTAATAAATATTAAATAAGATAAGGTGTGACTAATTTTAATTAATTTATTTTAATTACCAATGCAAATATTTCCATTCTTTTAAATAACTGGATATTAATTTGCTTTGATCAAGTAAATACTTATATACACTCTACTATATATATATATGCTTGTGATAAATAATTGCAAAGAAGGACAATGAATACAGATCAGATATATTACATCTTAAATGATACACGGACACAAACACATTGAATTATCTTTTTCATGGGACATATAAATTGAATAATGAATAGCTTACACATAATCGAATGATGGTATAATATTGAAGACAAATTAAAGTTTTGAGAGATAAATACACCAACATTGAAGACAAAGTTATGAGAGATGTGACTACTGACTCACTCGAGGCACTCGCCACAACCTTTACACTCTTTTTTATTATTATTATTATTCTTTCATTCACACACTTATTAATGCCTCACTCGGCTCATTTTAGCCGAATAAGCCAATTGCCAATTCCTTCTTTATTTCATGTTTTTTTTTGGAAGTTTTTTTTTCTCTAATTTATGTATATATATATTTTTCATTTTATTTTATTTGAGGGTCAAATTAGGTTAGAACGGCCGTTGTGTTATTGGGGCCATAGGATATCATTTTACAAAATTATAAATCCATAACTCAAGCTGGAGTGGAGTGGTGATTATGATGTTCCCCAAAAAAAGTGGAGCTTATATTATGAAACTAGGTAAAAGAAACCCCATAATTTGGCTCTTACAATTATTACTCTTTTAGTCCTATTATTTGGACGTATTATTTTCAGTATCATTTTCTTCTTGAGTAGGGTTTGAGTGTCAATTATATCATCATTCTAGATATATATTACAAAAAAAAAGGAAAAAGAAATGTTAGGTATCTATATGTAGTATATATATAACTTATATAATATATATTATTGAATGAGATATAGTCTTAGATTGAATTGGATCATGTTATATTTAATAATAGTCGGACTATAAATTATAAAAGAGTAATTTAGATAAAGACGCTTAAAACATTTTTTTAAGATATTTTTTAGTAATTAAAATTTAATATATAATAATCAATTAAATTATATTATTTTTGTCAAAATTAGATCAAATAAATTGATTTAGCCAAAAAATTAGTAAATTAAACATTGAATCGATCTAAATTAATTTTTTTTATAAAAAATAACTACAATAATTCTATTATAAAAAATAACTAAAATACTTATATATATATTTTTTAATTTTGAGAACCTTAAATCCTAATTTTATGATGGCACAGAGAGAAGAGAAATGTTAGAATTTAATATTTTCAAAATTATATATATAATAAGAGTATTTTAGTTATTTTTTATAAAAAGAATATTATAATTATTTTTTATAAAAAATATTAATTTAAATCGGCTCAAGGTATAATTTATCAATTTTTTGGCCAAATCAATTTGTCTGATATAATTTTGATAAAAATAATACGATTTAATAATTATATGTATTAAATTTTAATTATTAAAAAATATTTTTAAAAAAGACGTTTTAAGTGTGTTTATCTAAATGACTCTTAAATTATAATAATAAATATCTAATATTTTATGTGTGCATGTAATATATAACATAATTTTTTTGAAAATAAACAAATAATTATTTCAAAATAAATCTAAAAAAGTAGATAAAATTATTATATTATAATATTACTTATTAATACTCCATCGCTTATTTAAAATTTCTTTGATCATGTCTAATTAATTATTCAACTGCGTGATACAAATATAATAAATAGGTCTCACTATAATTTTTAGACAAAATAAATATAAATGTCTTGGACACCATAATTTTTTAGTGTTTAGATCCACACGAACAAGTTTTAATTTTCATTCATTCGGTGTGTATTCTATTATTTAGACTTAAATATCATCTCCAATTGTAAAATCTAATAATAAATAGACAGGTTCTGACAAGTCGTAAGGTAGACAGCAATAGAAAAGAGATAGAAGATAACTATTTTATTTTTCCATTTTTATCAACATTTTCATGTTAAACATAAAAACATTAAAAAAAAAAAGTGTACATAAAAATAACATATATATATAGATATCATTCCTCATAAATAAAATGCTAACGATAAAGAGAGCAAATGAGATGAAGCCTTGTTATCCAATCTGAAATAATTTCGCCTAAATATACGAGTTATATTTTAGTCAAAACAAATTTGGCAGCAAAAAAAAATAAAATAAAATAATTTGATGAAACTTAATTATTAAACTATAATGCATCCAAAATTTTAAGTATTTGTAGATAAAAAAAGTAAAAACTCACTTTACGTGAAGTTGATACCTTTAGATAATTTAACTAATTTGATTAAATTTTTATCAAACAGCTCTCAAATATCAACTTCACGTGAAATTGACTTCACCTGAATTTTCACTGATCAAAAATAGATGCATGGATTGAGACTCCTTTGAATAATTCAACAAGAACTTGTATCTAAGTTATTTTTATCTATAATTAAACTAAAAATATTATTTATGCACTAAAATTAATTATTATATATTTTTTATATTAATAATTAATTTTAATCCTTAATTTTAAGGAACGTAAAATATAATAGGCTAAGCCGAAAAGTAAGAGCTTGAAGAGGCAGCCATATAGTAGATGGAGTCAGCTGGCATTCCTTTAAGATTCCTTAAACAAACCGTTGAAGCCATAAATTCAACTGCTCATTGTTAGTTGGCTCTTCTCTCTCTCTCTCTCTTCTTTCATCATCTAACAGTCAATCCTACCAGCCTCATCATCCTCACATTTTGCACAAGCCCCCTTTTATTATTATTATTATTATTATTATTATTAAATAATAATACCCCACAGACATAATATAATATATTCTAAATTAAAATCTACATAGCGAGTTGCTTCCTTTGTTTTATATTCTTAAATTCACAAGTCCCTACGTCTCTCTCTCTCTCTCTCTCTCACTCACTCTCTCTGCACAGAAAGAAATAGAGAGAAGGTAGAAAGAAGATGATAGAACCATTTTTGCTCCTTAAAAAACATACCCATTCCTCACCACACCATCCAACAACAACAACAACAACCACCTTCTCAATGGCCGCGGACATGTCCAACACCAACAATAACAACAACAACAACAACAACAACCCTTCTCACGCCAAGGACTTCTTCGCTTCCCCAGCTCTCTCCCTTAGCCTTGTAAGTAATCATCATCTTCTTCTTCTTCTTCTTCTTCAATTGTTATTAGATATATGTTTGCTTCAATTCTATATACATACATCTTATTCGATCTCTGATTATTCACTGTAAGGCTGGCATATTTCGGCATGCTGGCGTGGCGGCGGCGGAGGGCGAGGCTGCAACCTCCAACATGGAAGTGGAGGACGGCGATGAAGGCAGCGGCGGAGGAGGAGGCGTCGGGCACACGGTGGATATTAGCAGCGAGAACTCCGGCCCCACTAGATCGAGATCAGAGGATGACTACTTTGAAGGAGAAGGTGAGCATGAAGATGAAGATATTATCGGTGATGATAACAATAACAATAACAACAACAAGAACAAGAACAAGAAGAAGAGGAAGAAATATCACAGGCACACCGCTGAGCAGATCAGAGAAATGGAAGCGTTAGTATATATTATAATATCACATATCTCAAATCGATCATCAATATTAAGCATATACACTATAATATATATATCAATTTTGTTGCATGCACTTTTTGGTCTTTTTCACTCTTCTGCCTTTCTACATGCATATATATGCATACAGAGATTAATATCATATTTTATTATTGACCAAAAAAGAAACAACGAAAAGGGATAGATGATGATGAACATGTGTAGGTGTGTGCATGGTAGGTGTTGTTAATTAAGTAATCACTAATTAATTAATTAGGGATTATGACTACCATTTCAAAACTAAGTTAAATTGTTTGCATGCCTGCATTGCCAGTGGAGACATTAATTTAGAGCAGCATATACATATCTTTGTAGCTAGCTAGCTAGGCCGTACGTACTACTTAGCTAGGCACGATTATGATGAGAAGAAGAAAAAAAAAGTTATTGATATCATCATATGGTTACAAAAAGGACGCATGATTGTTAAAGGCTAAAGTCTATTTATAATTTTGAACAACTTTTGCTCGTTTCCTTTGTTTGATAGCTTAATTCAGCCTCTTTGTATATATATATAGAACTTTTTCCTCCTCTTTCCACCACTTTGCTTGAACTTGATTAATCAATTAGTATCTTGTTTGCATTACAAAACTCATATCAGATTTTTTTTTCTTTTTCTTCCATCTGACACACTATTAAACTCAGAGTGTTGGACCACTCGGCATATATAACATCTATATATATGAATATGAATATGCTAATAATACTAATACTAATACTAATAATAATAATGTAGGCTATTCAAAGAGTCGCCACATCCTGATGAAAAGCAGAGGCAACAACTTAGCAAGCAGCTAGGCCTTGCTCCAAGACAAGTCAAGTTTTGGTTCCAAAATCGCAGAACCCAAATCAAGGTATGTAACTAATTAGTTCTTTTATTTTCAAAAGAGAGACAAAAAGTCAAAATGTAATTATATTCGCTTAAAATTAATAGTTGAATATGATTAGAATACACATATTATTTGGACTATGTTTTCTGTATATTTATTAAGTATAAAATATAAGTTAGAATATAAATGCATATTAAAAATAAATTAAACTATACATATATTTATTTATAAAGAGGAATGTTAAGGGTCAGTAATTTTTGTGATTTGTAGTCATCAAATAACTATCAATGATGGTTTTAATGGTATGAGATTAGTGTGAGATTTCATCCAATGACTCACTTTTTTTTGCTGGTTACATATTGGCCAGAATTTAACAAAGTTGCTGATCCCTAAACTTTTTCATTTACAAATATATTAGTAGCTGATTTTAATAAATAATTTTTGTGTACGAATAATATTTTTTATTAAATAAAATAGAAATGCTAATAAAATTAATTCTTTAACAAACTTCAATAATTTACAAGGAAAAGTATAGTAGACAATAAAAATACTAAATAATGTGAACAATAGATTCATTTCACTAAGTATACGAATGGTTATTCTAATATTAAGATTTAGGTGAATAATTTGGAGGTATAATATATTTTTATTTGATTAGTAATTCTTCGTGTTGTTCAAAAAAGTCATTGATTACCAACATATATAATCCAATTTACAATGATTAATCACATGATGATAATTGAATTATAAACACCTATGGTATGGATTATCATCTTTACATAAAGATATAAAGTAATTGGCTTAACTTACATGTAGATATTGAATTTTGCACCAGGCAATACAAGAGCGACATGAAAACTCATTGTTGAAGACGGAAATAGAGAAACTAAAGGAGAAAAACAAAGGGTTGAGAGAGACCATAAACAAAGCTTGTTGCCCCAACTGTGGTGTTGCAACCACTAGTACCAGAGACGGTGCCATTCCAACTGAAGAACAACAGCTTCGCATTGAGAATGCCAAACTCAAAGCTGAGATAGAGAAGCTTCGAGGAGCTTTAGGAAAATACGGAGGATCAGGTGGTGGATCAACATCTCCTTCATGTTCTTCTGGTGCTGCTGGTGGACATGAGCAAGAGAATAGAAGCTCGTTGGACTTTTACACTGGCATCTTCGGAGTTGACAAGTCAAGGATAATGGATACAGTGAACAAGGCTATGGAGGAGCTCATAACCATGGCAACAATGGGGGAACCCTTGTGGCTTCGTAGTGTTGAGACTGGCCGCGAGATACTCAACTACGATGAGTACATCAAACACTTCTCATCCCTTCAAAATTCTTCATCAAACAACACTAACACTCCTTCATCATCAAAGAGATCCATTATTGAAGCTTCAAGAGACACTGCCCTTGTCTTTGTTGATCTCCCACGCCTTCTCCAAACTTTCTTAGATGCGGTATGTAATAATGTCAATATAAAATATATTTCGACTATGCTAAGTATGTATTAAAATTAGCCACAAAATCAGTTAATAATATAAAATACATATTAGAATATAGAATAAATGACCATTTGTACCCATAAAAGATATAAATGCTGATAAATATAAGCATATAAGAATAAAACAACAATTGTAACTACGGAAGATGACTTTCGTGTGCCAAGAGTATCCAGACATAGCACACGAAATCTATCTTTCTGTGGTTATAATTGTCGTTTTATTCTTATATAAGTACATTTGTTAGTATCTATTTTTTATGAATACAAATGGTAATTTATTCTAGAATATAAATACACATTAAAAATAAATTAAATCACATAGATATTTATATATAAATATATTAATAATTAATTTTAGTTGTTGATTTTAGTATACGAATAATATTTTTAAATTTATTTATATACACATGATATATACTCTATATATTATTATTCTTCAACTATACTAGGTGTATATTAAAATCAGCTATCAAAGTCATAATATAAATATATATTAAAAATAAATACATATATTTATATATAAATACATTGATAATTTATTTTAGTTGTTGAATTTAGTGTAAGAATACTATTTTTTTACTATTATTATTATGGTGGTTGTTTATTTTGCAGAATCAGTGGAAGGAAATGTTTCCATGTTTAATATCTAAGGCGGCGACTGTGGATGTTATATGCAATGGAGAAGGTTCTAACAGGAATGGTGCAGTGCAACTGGTAATCTAATCATGATGCTTATTATTATTATAATTATTTAGCGATTAAATTATTACTCACACTGAAATCAATTAAACTTCTTTACAACAATCATTTTCTTCTATCAAATATAATTACTTTCGGTGAAAACTCATATGAATTTAAACCCGTTATATCTCAATTTAGACACACATATTAAACTATTTAATAATTTTTAATTATCAACCTCCTCTTGCGTCGTTACTTTCATTTTTGACAATTAGAAAGCAACAGTTCAGCATGATTTTTCCAAGTGGTCCAACCACGAGAAACACGAGAGGAAGAATGTTACGTTCCTCGCTACCTATCAGATTTATATTTCGTTCCATTGACATGTTTTAACCCTAGAGTTGTAAGTTTGATGTAGTTTAATAAACTTCATCAAAGTTGCATGTGTTTATTAAGAGTTTGCTTGTTTAAATTATGTTTCTTTAGTTAACCCATGCATTATTACGATTATTATTAGAAAACATCCCACTTCCCTCTCATGCGAGATGATAAAATGACACTCTTCTCTCCTCTATTTTATAAATGTACATTCTCCAACCTTCTCACTTTTAAAAAACCTTCTCTTTTATCCATTTTAAATTTTTTGTGTTAAGTAATATTAACTTTATCCATTTTTTAAGAAAAAATAAATTATTTTTAAAAAAATACCCATTAATAAAAATTTTATTTTTATCATTAAATTTTGCTTATCAAAATATCTTTTTAATAAATTATTTTTTTTATTGATTAAATTGTATTTTTATTAAAATACTTTAAAAAAATAAATAATTAAATTATTTTTACAACAAAAGTTGGAACCTCTAACTCATTTAGTAGTAACTCTTGCCCCCATTTCTCGCACTTACCCTTATCTGATCAGTTATTGCATCCAACACTTCCAGCTGGAATATCTCTTTGTGTACTTTTCTTCTTCTATACATACATAGCAACAAAAATACTATATGTAAAGTAAAATCAACTACTAAAATTAATTATTAATTTATGTATAAATATATGTATAATTTAATTTATTTTTAATTTATATTTATATTTTAACATATATTTTATACTAGTAACTAATTTTAATATACACATATTATAGTTAACATAACAATGACAATGTACTTATTTATAATTTATCAATTTATTATCGTACATTGTTTTTATATTTCAATTATAACAAAAAAAAAAAAAGACACAACAATTTTTTCTTGAAAATGATTTTAGCATAATTGAAATTTTATTATTTGTAGTGTTTTTTATTTTTAGAATTTTATGAAAAATAAGATGTAAAATCAGAAAACAAAATTTTTATCATTTTTATTATTTTAATTTTCTGTTTTCTTAAAATAAAAAATAAAAAGAAAAACACATAAAACAAAAACATTGCCGTAGGACAAGTGCCAAGAACACTGGAGCATGTAACCCTACATATGGTTTCATCCCTTTATGCAAAATATAGTTAAAGATGGAGAAGACAAAGCATGCATGATATCAATAATGATGAAATGAAGCCCTAACAAACAAACAAACATGTGGACAAATAATAATGAGACTTTCCTACTCCACGGAATTAAGTACACACTAACTAATTAAAGCCACAAAGATTTAACTGTGTATCATACATTATACATAAATCTATGAAATTAATTTTGGAAAAGTATAGGTACCAGCATATTATCTATTAATTTACTGTTAATAATAATTAATTATTATATTTTAAACACATATATAAAGAGACACATCCAGAAAATATATTTATAAAGACATTTTTATTAAACACAGTCATAAAAAAAGACATTTTTATTAGACACATCTACAAAGACACTTTCATTAAACACATTTAGAAATAAGAGTTGACAGAAATTGGCAGAAATGCTGTTGATAACGTAGCGGGATTGATTAATTTTTGTGCACACATACACACATATATACAGATGTTTGCTGAGGTGCAAATGCTAACACCAATGGTGCCCACAAGAGAAGTATATTTTGTCCGCTACTCAAAGCAGTTGAGTTCTGAACAATGGGCTATCATTGATGTATCCATTGACAAAGTAGAAGACAACATTGATGCCTCTCTCGTGAAATGTAGAAAACGCCCGTCAGGTTGCATTATTGAGGACAAGTCAAATGGTCATTGCAAGGTACGAACACTTTTGCATTTAATTCATTTGTCAACCCAAAATAATTACAAGACTAGTCACTTTTAAAACTATATAAATCTGAATTTTTAAATTTCACAGCCACCGTTAGCTCTTAGCTACCACCATCGATCATGATAGAAATAATAATAAAATATATAATTTAATATTATTAATTAGGTGACATGGGTGGAGCACTTGGAATGCCAAAAGAGTCCAGTGCATACAATGTATAGGACTATTGTGAACAGTGGCATGGCCTTTGGCGCAAGGCACTGGATTTCCACTCTCCAACTTCAGTGCGAGCGTCTTGTTTTCTTCATGGCAACCAATGTTCCCATGAAGGATTCAACCGGTATGTAGTACAGCTAACTCATGTATATTAAAAATATTATTCGTACACTAAAATTAACCATTAAAATCAGCTACTAATATATTTGTATATAAATATATATAGTTGAATTTATTTTCAATGTGTATTTATATTTCAATTACATGTATTTTATACTAGTATTTAATTTTGATGACCGATTTTGATATACATATAGTGTAATCGAATATATATATACATCAAAAATATTATTCGCATACCAAAAGTAGCTACCAATGTATTTATATATAAATATATACGTGGTTTAATTTAATTTTAATGTGTATTTGTATTTCAATATGTATTTTATACTAGTAGCTAATTTTGGTGACTGATTTTGATCTACACATTGTATAGTCGAATATATATACATCAAAAATACTATTCGCTCACCAAAATTAACTACTAATATATTTGTGTACAAATATATACGTGGTTTAATTTATTTTTAATGTGTATTTGTATTCTAACATATATTTTATACTAATAGCTAGTTTTAGTGATTGATTTTGATGTACATATAGTATAGTCGAATATATATATATACATCAAAAATACTATTCCCACACTAAAATCAACTACCAATGTATTTGTGTATAAATATATACGTAATTTAATTTATTTTCAATGTGTAAATGTATTTTAATATATATTTTACATTGATAACTGATTTTGGTGGTTGATTTTGGTGTACACGTAGCATACTCGACATATATGCTGACTAATGTTACAAGTTGATTATTGGTGTTAAGATATTGTTGGTGATTATTAATTAGGTGTTGCTACATTGGCTGGGAGGAAAAGCATTCTGAAGTTGGCACAAAGAATGACATGGGGTTTCTGCCATGCAGTTGGTGCATCAAGCTTCCACACATGGACCAAGGTTACAAGTAAAACTGGAGAAGATATTAGGATCAGTTCACGGAAGAACTTGAACGATCCTGGTGAACCTCTTGGACTTATACTCTGCGCTGTTTCTTCTGTGTGGTTACCTGTCTCTCCTAATGTCTTGTTTGATTTCTTGAGGGATGAAACCCGCCGCACTGAGGTACCTACCAACCATACTAATTCTTTGGATCGGAATTCTTTCTTTTTTTTAATTTCTTGAATAATTTTGAAAAGGGTAATTGATTATGTTGCTAAATGAATGATAATAATAATTGTTACAGTGGGATATAATGTCCAGTGGTGGCTCAGTTCAGTCCATTGCAAATTTGGCCAAAGGACAAGACCGCGGCAATGCGGTAACCATCCAAGTAAGTTTTGCAGCATTTCAATACAAATACATGGTGACTACTTACCTAAAATTGTCTTAATGCCAAGATAATAGGTAAAAACTATTAAATGATTTGATATATTTTTTTTAAATTATCATCTAATTCTTAACTATTATCTTTATATAAAAGACATCATAAGTAGCTATGGAAATAAACACAATCATTCTAAACAGTCACGAAACTTAAAACAAAATTTTGGAGGAATAAAAAATTTAACAATAATATTTATATTAAAAAAAAATTTATAAATATAATTATTTTTTAAGTTTGTTTCTAATAAGATAATAAATAAATAATTCTAAATATAAAAAATATAAAATAATTTATAATAGTACTCTTTAAATCTTTAGTGATTTAAAATCTTCAATAATTGAATTGTACTACTACTATGATATAACATGAGTACTTCATAGTAAAGTATTTAAACCAAACTATTTTTTATTTTTTTAAAAAAATACTACTAATTTTTTTATAAAAAATTTAGGGGTAATAGTTCCATTGTCTCAAGTAAACTTCGCGCCTGATTCTAAACAAGATGGAATGAAATTGATGGCTCTAATAACAAAGATGTGGGATTAATTGATGTGATTTGCAGACAATAAAATCGAAGGAAAATAGTATGTGGGTAGTGCAAGATTGCTGCACCAATGCTTATGAATCAATGGTGGTGTATGCTCCTGTGGACATCACTGGCATTCAATCTGCGATGACAGGTTGCGATTCGAGCAATCTCGCCGTACTTCCGTCGGGATTCTCGATTGTTCCTGATGGGATGGAATCAAGGCCAGTGGTGATTACTTCAAGACAGGAGGAGAAGAACACAGAAGGAGGATCCTTGTTCACCATAGCATTTCAGATTCTCACCAATGCATCTCCAACAGCCAAGTTAACGATGGAGTCTGTGGAATCAGTCAACACTCTCTTATCTTGTACTTTGAGAAATATCAGAACAAGTTTACAATGCGAAGATGGTTGATGAGCAAAATAATAAGATAATTATCAGATAGACTTTTATTAGAATTTGATGATGATAGGCTTCCTTTTAGTTAATGTTGGGTTGGCAAATATAGCATGCGTTTCTACCCATACTCTTGGGTAATTAATTAAGCTTTATTTGTTATTCTATTGGAAGCTAAGGAGAATTTGGATTGAATATATACATCTATCTGTGTCTGCAGCTCCATAGGTGAAACGAAACAAGAGTCAGGATGCTTTTAGATCCTAGAAAATGAGTCTGGCCTGTATAGAATTATCATTTTATTAATTCCTTATGTGCTTGGTTTTTTGGTGTACGAGATAATACTCAATTTGGTCATTGAACTTACACGTGAGTCTTAATTTAGTTCTTGAGATTTCAATTGCTCCTATTTAGTCCCCAAAATTTATAAACGTGCCTCATATTAGCCTTTGAGATCATTTTTAGTATAAAAATGTTAATAGAGCGCTGTTGTAGACTATCACATGTCACGTTAAAACTTGTAAAATGATGCAGTTTTGGTTTTGACATTTAAATAGCTCAAAAACGGCATCGTATTACTTATTTTGTTAGGTAAAATTTTAATAAACACCATTTAAGATGTTGCTTTTAGGTTATTTGAGTGCCAAAACCAAAACGACATCATTTTACAAAGTTTAGTGTGGCATCTAGCTGTCACGACAGTGTTCCGTTAACGTTTGTACGTTGAAAATTGTTTCAAGAACTAACATGAGTTATGTTCATAAAGTTTGGAGACTAAATAGAGGCAATTAAAACTTTAGAGACTAAATTGAAACTTGCGTATAAATTCAAGGACCAAATTGAGTATTATCTCTTGGTGTATCATTGCTAATTATCACTAGTTCAATTTTTTTTGGTTTTCTGAAATTTTCATGTTATTTAACTACCAAGTACCAATAATCCAACTGCTTGTTTTGTTAACAACGCTTAATGTTTGTCATCAAATCAGTGAAATCACTCCTAAAAACTTACTGTGTCACCACGTTGCACCTTCTTTTTCTTATTCCATCGTAGGTCCACCTTCTTTCGTATTAATTAGTTTATCATTTTTCTTATTATAATTTTTAAATTTGTTATCATTATTTTGTATTCTTAAATCTTAACATCAAAATATTAAATACTTGAATTATGTTTATTTTTTTGTCAAATTGAGTGGCATTCATTTTTTCAATTGAAAAGAGATAAATTATTAGGGAAGTTCTATGGTGGCATGGGTTTTGGTGGCTAAAGGTGGCATAAGGTTGACCAACAAATAAAATATTGACACATGGCAAGAAAATTAAATCTAAAATCAAAATGATTCTCTCTCTTATAATTTTTTATAATTATTTTTATCAAAATAATTTCTTATAATTATTTTCATAATTATAAAAAATAATTTCAAAAAATAACACCAAAATAATTTTATAATTATGTTTATAATTATTATTTTATTATTATTTTTATTTTTAAAAATAATTTTTATAATTATTTTTACTAAAATAATTTTTTATAATTATTTTTATTTTATAATTATTTTTATTATTATTATTTTTAATAATTTCTAAAAATAACACCCAAATTATTTTTTTAATTATTTTTATTTCTAAAAAATAATTTTTTATAATTATTTTTTTTGTAATTTCAAAAAACTAACACCAAAATGATATTCTTCCTCTTGGTGTTACTTTAAAAATAATCATAAAAAATTATAAGAGAGATATTATTTTGGTTTTAGTTTTTCAAAATTACAAAAAGAAAAAATAATTATAAAAAAATTTATTTTGATAAAAAATAATAATAAAAATAATTAAAAAATAAAAATAATTATAAAAAAATCATTTTAGTAAAAATAATTATAAAAATAATTATAAGAAATTATTTTTAAAAAATAAAATAATAATAAAATAATAATTATAAATATAATTAAAAAATTATAAAAAATTATTTTGATAAAAGTAATTATAAGAAATTATAAAAAAGAGAGAATCATTTTAGTTTTAGATTTAATTTTTTTTTATCATATGTCAATATTTTATTTGTTGGTCAAATTTATGCCACTCTTAGCCACTAAAACTAATGCCACCATAGAACTTCTCAAATTATTATGAATCAAATTTTTAAGTCAGTAAATTGATAAGGTAAATATTTAACCACTCTTAAATTAAGATAATTAGACTTATATATAATCAAAGTATTGTGATAAAATTATGTAAAGCAGTACTTAAAAAAATTAAAATGCATTATACTTTTACGAAATACAAATTAAGTCATTGACCAGTGTTCTGTTGTTTCTACAAAATAGTTGATATCTACATTGAAACTGTCATAAAAAAGATTAAAAATCATAAAGAAACTAACCATACAAATGATTGATACATCAGAAGAGTAGTTACAAGTCTCTACAAATCCTTCGATAAACACAGGATAATTGGAGACAGGGAAACGTGTTGTTACACACATGGACATGATCAATTTTGTATAATTCATTAATTCTCTTTCCTATGTACAAGAGAACAGAACATGGTAAAAGAATCGTGTATAAACAACGATGAAAACTCCCAATAAACACCTAAACTCTCTAATGGCGTGATGTTGGACTTCTCATAATATTCAAGTTGTCTAAGTAAGATGTCTTCTTGTGTGTATTTACGTTTGGAAGCTTCTGCTCATGCTTTGAGTCAATGTCTTTGTAGAAGTCATCTGAAGCAGCAAAAGGGTCCTTTTCTTTTTTTCCTTCTGAGCCTTGATCAGTTCCCCAACCCATGAAATCTAATAGGGTCATTTGGCCATTGTCTCCACCATTACCTTTTTCTCTAGGACTGGGTCTTGATGAGGTTCTGTTACCTGACTTTTTAGCCGGAATTTGGGTTTGAAAATCTGCTTGTAGTACATCATCTATTCTCGACAGCACTGTGAAGGCCAAACTTTCCAATATTCTTGAATAGCTCTCAAGAACAGCCAACCCCACATCCTGTTAGGTAGTTTAAAATTGAGTGATTCGTTCAAAACTATGATATCAAAAAGATTTTAAGACATAAATATAGGTGATATTAATTAAAGTATGTATATATTTGCAGATAAGAACTGAAGTGATGCATGGCCTGGGGTTAATTACCCTGTTGAATTGGATTTTGCTTATTTCCAATGAAGATTGAGGAAGGCCTGGGAAACGATGCTTTAAGAGGAGTAAGATGGTTTCTGCTCTCTCTTCAAAGAGTTCTCTTTTTTCCAAACTCACAGCAGAACTCCAGGATGGCTTTCCATCTTTGTGATGCATCTTCCGCTTCCAGATAACTATGGATGCTTCAATTCTGTTCTTAAGGTCTAGGATTTTATGTTCTGATGATAAGTCCATGGTTGATAGGAGCTGGTCAGGATCGAAATGTTCAACTGTGATACTCTTGTAGATTGAGTCTCCTAGACTTGATCTTCCATTCTGCAAATTTCAAACAGAACACAAATCAAAATCTATAATAATATTTCACTAGCTTCCTTCTTTTCTTTTTGTATCCATTACCTTGGGTAGGGAGTCCATATAATTTTCAGGGACCTCCATTTCTGTTATAACTTGAGCATTGATTGCCATGGCTGCCTTAAGTACCTGATTTACACAGTCTTTTTGGTACTGCAAAAATCTCCTAGCATTGTCTGATAGACCTTCTGGGGGAACCTTAGGTGTAGGTAGCCACCACTTCTCATCGCTTTTCATCTTTGGATCTTTATCATCACCTCCTGAATCTTTTTTAACATAAAAGAACTCTTGTGGCTCTTTGAAATTATCAAGGCAATCCTGTACATCACCAATTGTTAGATATAATTAATAATTAGCAATCATCATCAGTTCCATGAAACTTAAATATGATCTTACTATAAGCATTGTATCGAGTTTGCGCAAGGCGGGGACGTTCATGTGGAGATCGGTTCTCTGTTTTGTGGTCATGATCTGTTCAATCAAAGACAAGGTTCAGTGTTATAGCAAATTGTATGAAGAATGATGGAGACAGAGGCAGGAAAATGGAAGAGGATTATTAGTTTATTACCTCCATGATTGTACCATCCTTTCCTACTTGTTGTGAAGGGACCATTTCAACAACGTAGTCTGTGACAGATAGAAGCCAATCAATTTCTTTTCTCCATTTTGCTTTCCTTTCTGGGGGCATTGGTTCTAGCCGTCTTTGTTCACCAAAAATAGAAGCTGCATGCATGAATTCACAAAAACATTAATAAAGCAGTGACAAAAGAGAATCATTTGAATTATTACATTCATCATGGCATGCAGGAAAACTGATACATACCTGCAAGGTTTGTGAATGCATTTGACAGTGCCAAAGCAGAAGAAACACCTTTTCCTCCACCGGACATGTCTTCACCTAGCAGCAATTTGGAGAACCTCTCCTTCATCTGTTCCATGTCTGAATTAAAACCAACCATGAATGCATGAATAATAATGTTGAATAAATACAATAATTAACATAGAATTAGTCAACAAGGATTCATGATCAGACCTTTTAATAGCTCGTCTATGCTTTCTTTGAGTGCTGTTTCCTCCGGGGTCAATACCTTTGGCTTATTAGCAATCTTCTCCGACTCATTAAGAGGCTTTGATCCTTGACTTCTTGAGGAAGCGGCGCCGTCGGTGTCTGCCGGGGATTCTTTGCTGCCGCCGGTGTCAACGCTCAAACTCTTGGCATGCCTCCCTGCGCCATCAAACATCCCTCTGAAATTGAACAGTTTCGTCTTGTACCCGCCTTCTTGCTCTTGAACCATTTTCGTTTTTTTGAAAAGAAAAAAATTCTTTTGAAACTTTGGAAAATTGAAGTTTTTGATGAAGGGAATGATGAAGTTGCAGATGAGACGCCAAAGCAAGTAGTAGTCAGGAATATGGAATTATTATTATTGGACTTCTTATTTTACTTGAGTTTTTTTTTTAGAAATAGAGGTGATTTGTTTGATGGTTTTTGTGTTTGTTTTTCTTTTTTGAGATTGGCTCTGGGAACGTGGGGTGCATGTTGTAACAAAATGGGAGAGGTCTAAGTGCGATATACACAAATTAAAAATATTTTGCATTATCTTTTGCTTTATGTAATTTAGGGATGTTGGGTGGTTGTTAGTTAGTTGAAGTTCAATTTCTAATTTGAGGTCAATGGTAATTAATGACCGTCAAAGACAGCTATCCAAGTATATAATAGCCAGTCAAATTGAAATAAAATTATGGATTTACTATAACTCACCTTGCTTTGACTTTATGTCTATTTGTAGTGTAACTTTTCATTACACAATTTTTAAAATATTTTTTCTTCATCAAACTTTAATGAAAAAATATATATTACATATTATTTGAGGGAAAAAAATGAAAAAGTTTCTTCTCCTTTCTTAACATGCATCTTCCTTTTCTTTTTCTTATTACTATTATAAAAGTCAGGCTAAAACCTTCAAAAAAAAAAAAAAAACATTTGCACGAAAATTTTCTAAGGACAAAAATGATTTTTTTGACTGAGGATTTTCGATATTTTTAAAATGGACTTAAATTCACTTAATAATTAAAAATGACATTGTGCCAACCTATAAAGCAAGATTTTTATATGACTAATTTAATACTAGGATTAGTACTCTTCTTTTAGCCTTTAAGGCATATACAATGTTGGAGTATAAAAGATTAACTTTTAGAATTAAGTGTACCATTTTTAAAAAAAAAAAAAAATAGAGAATTCAATATACAATGCTAATTTAGTAATAACTAATAAGTAAAGAAAAAGTTCAAGACAGTAATTTTATTAAATTTTGATTAATATAAAATTAATAAAAAAAATAAATAATTTAATATTATTAAATAAAATTCTATATCATTAAAAATATAATTAATAATTATTTAATAATTACAAATCACAAAAATTAATAAGTACTATCACAACTCATAAGTAAAAGAAACGAGACAAAAGTTGAAGAAAAACCTGCGAGTCAGAGTCAACGCAAGGAAAGAGGAAATGGAATCAATCGGAGTGTTGGTGCCTCACCCAACCTTCCCTTACCTCGAGCACCACCTCCAAGCCCGATTCAACCTCCTCCGTGACAGAACCAAACACGCTGCTTCCATACGCGCCGTCGTCGTGAATTCCGTGGACGGCGCCGACGCCAAGCTCATCGATGCGCTTCCAATGCTGGAGATCGTGTCCTGCTACGGCGTCGGCGTTGACAAGGTCGATCTCAGAAAGTGCGCCGAGAGAGGGATCCGCGTGACTAACACCCCTGATGTCATCACCGACGAGACCGCTGACGTGGCAATGGCCTTGATTATCTCCCTCCTGAGGCGGCTGTGTCATTGCGATGTCTTCGTCAGAAGCGGAAAATGGAAGCACCAAGGCAGCTACCCTCTCACCACTAAGGTAACAAACTAACAATAACTAACTCCTCGAAAGTCGAAACTAACTATTAATTCCGTTTGGCAGTTCTCTGGAAAGACAGTTGGCATTCTTGGATTGGGGAGGATAGGGAAGGCGGTGGCGAAGAGAGCCGAGGCCTTTAACTGTAGGATATGTTACCACTCAAGAACAGTTAAAACAGAGTGTAGTAGTTACAAATACTACCCAAGTGTTGTTGAGTTAGCCTCTAACTGCGACATTTTAGTTGTTGCTTGCTCCCTCACCATAGAAACGCACCATATAATTAACCGCGGTGTGATGAACGCGCTTGGTCCTAAGGGCGTTCTAATCAATGTTGGGCGAGGGAAGCATGTTGATGAGGCTGAGCTGGTTTCTGCGCTGCTGGAAGGTCGCTTGGGTGGGGCCGGCTTGGATGTGTTCCACGATGAACCTCATGTGCCTCCAGAGCTGTTTGGGTTGGACAATGTTGTGCTCTTGCCTCATATTGGAAGCGCCACCGTCGAAACTCGCACTGCCATGGCGGATCTTGTCCTTGCAAACTTGGAAGCTCACTTTCTCGCAAAACCACTTGCCACTCCAGTCCTGTAATTAACCCTACTGTTTACATTTTAAGCAATAATAATCTTGCAGTTTTGTATGAGAATGTTGGCACATCCATGATCCATGCAGTGAATTGATGAGAACTCGTTCGTGCTATTTTATTTTCACATATTAATAAGTGTGATTATATGATGTTTCCAGTATATTCAATTTAGCAGAAGAATCATGGAAGATAGCTAACAGCAAAATTGCTATAATTTTTATATTACAACTGAAACTATATTTCATTCATTGTAGACCTCTGGTGAAAAGTTATAAATAATTTTAAAAAAATACTATTCATCCTTTAAATGAAATTGAAGACAATGGCTATAGAGAAACTTAAGGCACCTTGGGACTTGGGAGGAGAACGAAAATATTCTAAAGAAGTTGCTGGCATAAGAACCATTTAATAACTTCTTGCTGCTTGAGTTCAAGAGTTCTGAACTGTCAAGTGCTAAACATCAATTTGTTCACTATAGTAGAGTTTTATGTGTGTTAAAAATGTCATATTAAACTTCAATAAGTAACTAAGTAAAAATAAAAGGTGTATTTTAATACCAGAATTAGAATTAACAACATATAAGTGGTTTGAATAACAATCCATAGCAGTATTCATCAAAATTTATCTTTTCTCATTATTTATCAATTATTTTAATATAAAAAAATAAAAAATATACCTTAAATATTAAATATAGGTATAATAAGATGGTATAAGTAACACTCATTGTTATTTAATTCGAGTAGAAAATAGGAAAAAAGAGTTTATATTAGATCCATTTGACAGATGACAGAAATATATTGATGCATGAGTGATACCATTTTGATTATGGCCCGGATATAATTAGAGTTTAAAAAAAAAAGAAAATTAAATGAAAAAGAGTTAAAATAGATCCGTTGGATTAATTGATTTTAGTGAGTGAATCTAGGGTTAGTGAGTGAATCTAGGTTAAGTGCGATTTACTGGCTAAGAAGGGGGACTAAGCCTCTCTCTCTCTGGACGATGGAAGTGGCTATAATGGAATCCATGGGAGTGGTGATGACGAACCAAATGCACCCCTACCTGGAAGAGCAACTGGCTAAACGCTTCAACCTCTTCAGGCTCTGGAACTACCCCTCCCTCGCCGCCTTCTCCAAAACACACTCCAATTCCATTCGCGCACTCATCGGCAACACCAAATTGGGTGCTGACGCCACCATGATCGACTCCCTCCCCAAGCTCGAGATTGTCTGCACTTACAGTGTTGGACTGGACAAGATTGACCTCCCCAAATGCAAGCAGAGAGGCATCCGCGTCGCCAACACCCCCGACGTCCTCACCGACGACGTCGCCGACCTCGCCATTGCCCTTGCCTTATCCGTCTCCCGGAGAATCTGCGTTTGTGATTCCTTTGTCCGAAACCACTCCTGGTCAAAATCAGACTTTTATTTGACTTCAAAGGTTTGCCTTCCATGTGTTTGATATAATGCTTAACAGTCAATAATGCCATTTTTCTTTATGAGAATAGTAATATAGGTTAATACCCGACGAACACTCACATGTCAAATTATCAAATTATCTAATAGTTATTGTGTTTAACAACTTCAGATGAGTAGTCACCTTAATACTTAATAGTCAAAATAATTTCTGAAAGATATGTCTGGTTTTTTTTGCAACATGTAACTATTTATTGTTGTATCTTTTAGAACTAATTTGAGGAACCAAATTGACTTACAATTAAACCATAGTAATGCTGATGCCTCTTTGATATTTCAGTTTAGTGGTAAAGCAGTTGGAATTGTTGGCCTGGGGAGGATTGGTTCTGCAATAGCTAAAAGAGCCGCAGCTTTTGGGTGCCCAGTTAGTTATCACTCCAGGTCCGAAAAACCAGACACAGGGTATAAGTTCTACTCTAACATCCTTGATTTAGCAGCTAACTCTCAAATACTCATTGTAGCGTGTGCCCTCACTCAAGAAACTCATCACATCGTGAATCGTAAAGTTATTGATGCATTGGGACCAAAAGGAATTCTAATCAACATTGGGAGAGGCCAACACGTCGATGAAGCTGAACTTGTGTCCGCCTTGACGGAAGGAAGACTTGCCGGGGCTGGTCTTGATGTGTATGAGAATGAGCCACATGTGCCTGAGGAGCTCTTGAGGCTTGACAATGTCGTCCTCGTCCCTCACATTGGAAGCGACACTGTCGAAACTTGCAATGCCATGGCAGACCTTGTCATTGCTAACTTAGAGGCACACTTCCAGAATAAGCCACTCTTGACTCCAGTAACTTGATCACTAGCTTATGGTTTTCATTTAGCATCAGTTTAGTTTTGTCCTTGTATTTCATTCTTTGTTGCAATAAAGAAGTTGCATGATTTGGGGTACTTTGTGAAGCTTGAAGGATACTTCCCTATGACTTCTTCTGCAGCCAAAATTCTTGGAGGGTACTCTCAGTAGTAGCGACTAGCGAGTGAGAAACGCGCAATACTAAGATATACATTTTGCTTTGAGTCACATCCTCACAGGCTGTTAGAAACGCGAAATTAGATTGTGTGTCATGGAAGGGATAGCTTGTACTTCCTAGTTCCTACTATGATTGTTAAGTTTGAGTAATTATTGGATATGCTATGTGCTTAGTTCCAGTAGAAATGATATGGACGCTTAGAGTAATTTTTTTTCAAATGAAATTTAGAAAGTAAAAAAAAAAAATCCCAGCTGCGTATTTATTTACTTTATGCGAGTTTAAGTATTGAATATCATGACTTTAAAGTTCTAAAGGAAAAAGCGAAAGTGTTGATAGACACCTATGATAGCCCATCCATGAAAAGAAAGCGATAAACAGTCCCACGTCATGGCGAACAAAAATATCTTCTCTTTGATTATGAGTTCCTCTTAGAATCTGATTTTAATTTCGCCTCCTAATTTTCTCATCCTTTGATCCTTAAGCATCATCAATTCCTTCACCTTTGATTCAGTTGACTCAAGTCAACGAATGCCCCGTTCCTTATCTAATCGTAGATTAGTACGTCTAAGTCTAACACCGGATAAACATGTGGACGTGGGGATGGAAAAAAAAAAATAAAGGACCAAATTAAAGAATATCCAGAATCCCATAATATCATTTAGGATCCTACTCTTAACAAAGCGTCAGCATTAAATAGGCAAAATAGAAAAAGTCTAGGCGGAAGCAACTTTTTTTTAAAATTTTGGCCAGCATGTAATCAGCAAAGAAAAATGAGTGATTGAATGAATTTTACGTTAATTTTACACCATTAAAATCATCATTGATAACTATTTGATGGCTACAAATCACAAAAGTTGTTACCCTACCACTCCTCAGCAAAATATTCATCATATTTACATAATCACCACTACTTATATTTTCTTTGTAACAAAAGCCTTCTTTTTTTTTCGTGAAACAGGGAATGGAGGAAGAAAAGAAAGACACAAAACAAAGAAGTGCACTCTCTCTAGAAACTGCCGCACTAATCAGCTAGGAGTAGAAGGAGGAGAAGAAGAAGCAACTCCTTTGAAGATAAGGAAATTAAGAGTCTCGAGAGTGAAGTATATGAAAGTACCCTTGGAATGAGTGAAAAAACACCCAAAACTTGAACCCACCACACATTGCCATCCACTTCCATATCTTGTATCAAACTCCTACAAACAAAACCATAATAATAATAATATCCAATCACAACAACCAAAACGAACGTTTCTTACAATGAAAGGTGTTACCTTTTTTATGTGGGCAGCAATGGATTTGCAATCAACAACATCATAGAGATCAAGAGCTTGAGAAGCAGCTGCCATAGCTTGGATCTGCATCTTGGTTGGCATGTCAGTGTCCTCTATCAAGGCTTTACCTTCCAACATGTTGTCACAACCGAAACCGAAACCTTATCTGATCTTCAATTCAAAGGCGGTCTAGTGAAAGCAGAAAGAGAAGCAGAACTGGAAAAGGCTATAAAAAGAGCAGAGTTCCATTCGGAGATAGAGGGAATATATAAAAATAAACAAAATTATAGAGTTGGCACGAAGTCCTACGTTTGTGTCGTTATCTTTCGTTGCTTGGAGAGTATTTTAGCTGTACTCTATAAATGAGCATCAGTAACTATCTCAATGATGAGTTATGGGATGAATATTATGAGGATATTGATGCCCAAGATTATTAGTATTTTTGTTAAAGAAAAGCAAGGGGATAAAGCTGGTGAGGCCAATAATAAAAGGAATGCTGTCAAATTGAAAATGCTTTGGCTGAAGCACCACCGACACGTGGTGGAACTTGCTTCAACTGTGAATCTAGAAGAAACTAATCACTGTTCACACATCACCCAAAAGTATACTAGCAAGACAAACATTGGTATATAATGGAGAAAGGAATTGTACACATTGTATAAATATTTCATTAGCTACTCATACTTTTTTTTTAAAGATATAATTATTAGTGTTACTTTTTCTCATCAGGTGAAGCTTTTAGGATGAGTGGTATCATGATATGGTATTAGAGCGCTAAATTCGAAAGATCAAGAATTCAATCCTTGGTGAACCCCAAAATCAATTTAAGTTGTCTCCCTAACGGGAATTCGATCAGATTGTACAAATAGTCCATTGTCTTCCTAACGGGATCCTATCTCTAATACTTCATAAATCTCCATTGTACACATTGTATAAATATTCCAATGACTACTCATATTTTTCCATTTATTTATTACACCATACAGAATCAAAGGCTCTAAAAATAATTAACCAAAAAAACAAAAAAGTCCTGGAAATCAAATAGTAGGTAGAAAGTGCAGTGACGGTGGTCATACCCATCATAATATGAGTATGCCTTGTATGATTGTTTTTTTTTTTCCTGTGTAATAAATGTTATTTGATCATATTAAAATTTATGATGACTCATTATTTTGTTTTAAGTACAATTTAGAGAAAAAATTTTAAAATTGTATGATATCTCTAAAATCTAATTTCATAGTTGCGGTTTTTGAAATGAGCTGATTTAAAACTGATTTAAAATAGATGAGACGATTTTTTGAGTGAAAAAATAAATACCGTCAAATTTATAATTTTTATTGTAACAAATGATTTTAAATGTAAGTACTAAGGATGAAGCTGTTTGGATGTTTTTTGAAGATGAAAATTGTTCTGTAAAATATTTTGATGTTGGTATAGTTTGCAACTATAGAAAGATTAAATACAAAAAAAATTTTTGTAAGGCTAAATATTCATAAAATGCTAATAAAGTGACTTATAGTCTTTGTGAGATAGATGATGAAGATGTAAATTATTTATTTATTCACTGTAATTTTGTTCACAAGTCGTAATATAGAACTTTAAGATGAGATGGAACTAATTGAGTTATAATTGTGTAAGTTGAGAAAAATGAGTGAAAAAATTATTTTCCAATTATATGGGTCACATGAAAAATTAGGAATATAAAAATTTTAAAAAATAGGGTACTTCAATAGAGTGAAGCATGAAAAGAGACTTTGAATCATTGGAGAGAATAAAATAAAAGTTCAAAAAGGCAAAACAATTGGATATTTTAGAATTGGCAAACACAAATATTGAGAAGAGAATAAATTTTTTTTTTTGAAGTAAAAGAGCTTAACTTTCTATATTTGATCATGGTAGAAGATATGTGCTGAATTTATTCAAGAGAAACCAAATGTTTGGTGTTGAAAGATACTTTTTGATGATAATTGCAAATTGGTGCTTTTTTTTTGGTTGATAAATTGGTGCTTGTATTGTGTGAGTTTGTATATGCACGGGTTAATGACAGTGATAAATGGACTGATGAAAATGATAGTTCTGTGCATGTTGGAGAAAGCATTAGAAATACTGGATTGGGTGATTTTCAAAATAGCAGAACAAAACTTTTTGAAGTGGCAATTATGATCGTCGAAAACTCAATAGAAGCTCAATTATAAGAAAAATAAATTCAATAATTTTATCCAACAAGTTAGATCACTTCGATTAAAAAAAAAAGAGCTAATCTAAAGGGTTAAAATATATTACAAAATTAAAAAATAACTAATTGTTAGAAGTGAATAAGGGTGATTTTTATATATAGTGAAAAGTAACAAAATTTTATTTCACATCAATTTTGATGACAATACCAAAAGAATTACTAGGTAGTTAGGAATTGGAATTTTAGTGTGTATGATAAAATAAGTAAAAATAAAAAGCTAATGATAAATATGTACAACTGTAACTTATTTAGTTGATGTTGGATTAAATTTCGATTAATTAAAATGACAATATTAAATTTAAAAAGTATAAAGTGGTACCTGTAAAAACACATTTTGACGCTTTAAAAGAGTAACATAACTTTTTTTTAATTAGATTTTTACTAAATTATCTTATCTTTATAGAAAGAAATCTCATATTTTATAAATCAAAAGGTGGTTAAGAAAGAAAAAATACCGAATCTTTAAAACTGTAAATACTACCGATTGTATTGAGTCTAAGAAGATTCAGAATCTCAGTTCAAAATCCTGTTAAAAAAAAGTATAAGCAATTTTAAATAGGAGAATACTAGTGGACAATAATTTTGTTGAACAATGTGTAACTACTAATCAAATAAAAATAAACTACACCTCTAAATTAATTCTCTAAAATTTAATATTAAAATAACTATCCGTACACTGGTAAAATAAACATCCAATATATTTATTATTTACATTGTTTAATATTTTGGACAATTTACGTAAATAAATTATTACACCTTTAAAATTACGCAAAAGCATTGTTTCCAAAACGAAGACGCAAATACATTGTTTCATGTATCTATAGAAACCGCTACTGGCAGTAGCGGTTTACACAAACACAAAATCTGCTGCTGCCAGCCGCGGATTATGTTGAAATGTAGCAACATGGAAACCGCTGTAGTCTGCCGCAGTTTCTGCTCGATTGGAGTTGGTCATAAAGTAGCGGTTTATGTGCATAGGGGTTCGTGTGTAAACTGCCAGAGGTTATAGCGGTTTACGCGGAGAGTGGCTGCCTACCAAATTACTCGTTTGGAGTGATTTTGAGGTTGGTTAGAGAGAGAAAATTCTAGAGAGAGGTTAGAACAACAAATCTCTTAAACAATTAAAATGTTATTTTTATGGAAATTATGAAAAATGTTTGTTTATGCTAAATTAAGTTACAAGAAAATTGAGAGAAAGAAACGGAGTATATATTTTTTGCAATCATATGATATATATGAATAGATAAAAATGAAGTAATTTTTAAAGAAAAAATGTACGTTTTAGTGAATTTTTTACTAAAAATAAATTATTTTATCATTCATGAGTTTTATAAGGGATGAAAAAAAGAAAAAGAAAATTAGTCTTAATTTATATATTTTAGTACTCTGTGAGTACTCACTATTTGATTTGCTATTTAGTCTCATTTTAATAATAAATACAAATAAAAAATTATTACATGCATATTTATATTTTTTATTTTATTCATCAAAATTATGATGCTATCACTATTATTTATCCAATCAATCAATTATAAAATATAAATAGTTTTTATTTTTTGGTACAAGACAATAAAGTTCCACAAATAAAAAAAAATCATTTATCTAGAACGCAAATCAGCAAAGAATACAACCCATGTTTTAAACTCTCCAAATTTTCTATATGGTTTATATAAATAAAAGAGAATGAAGTGATTTTGAAAAAGAAAAATATATGCTTTAGTGAACTTTTGGCTAAAAATAAATTATTTTATTATTTATAAATTTTAAAAGAGATGAGAATAAAAAAAATTAGTCTTAGTTTATATAATTTAATATTTTGAGTACTGTATTTTTTCTTTATAATTTGGTCTCATTTTTAATAATAAATACAAATAAAAATTTATTACATGCATATTATATTTTTTAAATTATATTGTGAAATGATAAATTAAATTTTTTTATTTATGATTTTATTTAAATAGTATATACAATTAATTATTTGTTTTGTAATTATTTTTTTAGATAAATATTAATTTTACTATTTGTTTTCATACTCAACGTAAATGGCTGCTGCCTCCAACGGTTTATGTATGTATTCTAATACACATAAATCGCTACTGCCAGTAGCGATTTATAGCTAAGCATCAACAAACAGAAACCGCAACAGCCTCTAGCGGTTTCTGTGTTTCCCATTCGCATGTAATTCGCTGCTGGCTATAGCGGATTATGTGTTTTGGTAAACCGCTACTGGCAGTAGCGGTTTCTATAGATGTATGAAACAATGTATTTACGTCTTTATATTTGCGTAAATTTGAGGGGCAAACAATTTATTTATGTAAATTGCCCTAATATTTTCATTGTTACCAATACTTTTTCTTTTAAATAAAACTAGAGAATTTAATTTACTAAAACGTAGGGGTGTGCATGGCCCGGCCCGAAGACCCGTCCCGATCTCGAACACTTTAGGGGCTAATTTGATGTGATTTCATCGGGTCTAGGGTCGGGTATGGGTCTCAAAAGTAGACCCGGTCATTATTTCGGGTCACCCGAAATCGGCCCGGTGGCCCGGTCATCATACACAATTAATATTTTGTGTTATTAGTGATGGATGATGGCTATTATTATGTGAAATTTAAGTATTGTAAACCTTAATATTTTGTGTTATTAGTCATTATATATAAGACTATAAGTTAATATTTTATGTTTAAAATGCATAAAACTTTAGACTAATGCATAATTTTGTGTTATTTGTATTGATTTAAATATTTGGTGTTATTAGGCAATATTAGTATTGATTATGGTTATACTTTAATTTTAGAGAAGAGTTACTTCTTATTATATTTTTCTAAGTGAATTTTACCATGTCAAATAATGGTTGGAGTCTTGGAAATTTGGATATTTTTACATGCTAACTTACAAGAAGGTATCAAGGTAATATAATGTTAACGGCCCGGTTTTCACCCGATTTTTACCCGATATAATTGTGGCCCGAAAGTGTATAAGTTTCATCAGGTCTAGGGTCGGGTTCGAGTCTAACAAATAGGCCTGATATATATTTCAGGTCGGATCTGGGTCACATCAAACCCGGTTTTACCCGATCCATGCACACCCTACTAAAACGCACGGAAGCGCTACGTTAATATCGATTCAAAGGATAAATTGGCATAGACGATTGCTGTTTATAATATGATGAAAGTTGCAATCCACCAACCCAAAAAAAAAAAGTAAGAATAATTAAATAAAAAGGAGGTTCAATTATTGTAGCAAAATAGATGCTTGTTTATTATTATAATAATATTTCTTTCTGTCATGCTAATTGGATAAACTAAATTAAAAATGGAATAGATAAGATACAAAGCACTAGGCACATCCTATCAAGCTTACGTGAGTTTACATTCAACTATGTCATGTGTTAGCAAGACAATGAATCATATGTTACACATGTACTACCAAATTCGTGGTAGTCTTGGTCACCGCTATTTGGAAAAATATAATCATAAATCTTGATGAGTATAACAAAACATAACGTGATCTTGTTATCCGTTAAAAGTTAAAACCCAGAAATATACCAGCTGAGACCATTTTGTGCTAAGACCAAAGTTATTGAATTATGGTACTATAGTATACAATTTGTGGACCCGAACTAAATTGTATTGTATATGAATTTTGGCAAAATGATGAGTTGATTAATGATGTAAGGTTAGTTCATTGACAGATACCGTGGAGTCGTGGACACAGGCTAAGGGTAATTGAAAGGTGAAGCAAACATAGAATAAGTATTATATTTGTTGATGATTAAACATCAAATCAGAGTGGCGCAGCGGAAGCGTGGTGGGCCCATAACCCACAGGTCTCAGGATCGAAACCTGGCTCTGATATTAGAGAAGGCTTCCACTGATACAAATTTTTGGACATTTTAATGATATACGTTGGGCTTTTTGTTAATGAGTTTGGGTCACACGAAGTTTTTTTTTTAGTTTAACTATCAAGTAATCAACTGGGCCAATTTGTTAGAGCTTTCATTATAAGGGAGGCCCAACTATTATGTAGAATTTTATTTTGTTAGGCCTCAGAACTTACACAATTTCTACTGCCCAAAAAACAAAAGCTTACACAATTTCTTGAAAAAGAAAAAAACTCTTTTTAAGATTGTTCTTTTTTCTCACACAAACGGCTTACAAAAACAAATTTCTCATTAACTCACATTTACATTGTAAAAAAATTTGTCTTTTCGCCACTTAAGCAACACTCATTTAGTACAAATTTAATTGAATTGAATCCCTAAGTTGATTTTTTTTATTTACTGTTTTATCCGTCCATCTACTTATGTAGCTTTTGTCATTAATGTTTTACATTATTAATCTATCAGAATTAAAGACTACAAAATGAATAAACAACACCACTCACCAGAACATGATAACAAAAAATAAACACGTATGCAAATAAATTACAACATAGACAAAACACACAAACAGGACCCCATACTCTAAGTAGGTAATTTGTCCAACTCATATAATTGAAGGATTTTCAAAGCATTTATTAGTTTGTATGAAGTGCTCATGCCCCACACACACCCCCATAGAGAGAAAAAGACAACATAATAAACCACCATTCTAGCCTTCTTGTATATATAATTTGAACCAACATCAATGATGTATATAACTATATATTATATAGTTTATAGTTTATAGAAGAAATACGAAAAGCAATAGCTGCCGACACTTACTCCCGAACCTATGCTTATAGTAGCAGCCAGTGAGGTTTGGCTCCAAACTTTTATTCCGAGCCTTTCATTATTGTTATTATCCGTTATTTTATTTTAATTAATATTTTACCGAAGAATGTTAGAGACCAATAACTTTTGTGATTTGTAGTCATCAAATAGCTATCAATGATGGTTTTAATGGTGTGAGATTTTATCCAATGGCTCACTTTTCTTTACTAGTTACATGCTGGCCAAAATTTAACAAAGTTACTTAGCACCCTAGACTTTTCCTATTTTACCCTTCACAGCATAAGCAGCATTTCACAGGCTTTTTGCTTCCTCATTTGACTCTTCACTCCACCAACACCAACAACAACAAGCTTCTCCTTCCTTCTTTCCATGCATATATTATATATATATATACACATACACACACATTCTCTCACTCTCTCATAGTGACACACACACCACATATTTGTTGAAATTACCATAACATTTGTTGGTGTTTTTTGAGCAAGTTGTTCATTTTGCTGATATATGCAGCATATTCCAAACACTATGTCTGTTAGGCTCATGAATTTAAGAGCACAAGTTCTTAAGCTTATTGTCCTCTAGTACAAATTTCAATCTCTTTTACTTCATCAAAAGTTTTGAGGGTACTACTCAATTTGGTTGAAGATGCAGTCAACAAAATCAGAATCAGATATAACAAGCTTAGCACCATCATCACCATCAAGGTCTCCAAAGCGACCTGTGTACTATGTTCAAAGTCCTTCAAGGGACTCACACGATGGAGACAAGTCATCTTCAATGCAAGCCACACCAATCTCCAACAGTCCAATGGAGTCACCATCACACCCTTCCTTTGGCCGCCATTCAAGGAACTCCTCAGCCAGCAGATTCTCAGGGATTTTCAGGTCTTCTTCAGGTAGAAAAGGGAGCAGGAAGAGGAATGATAAAGGGTGGCCTGAGTGTGATGTCATTCTTGAAGAAGGATCCTATCATGAGTTTCAGGACAAGGCTTACACTCGCCGTTGCCAAGCTTTAATTGCTGTCTTTACTTTTGTTCTTGTCTTCTCTGTCTTTTGCTTAATCATATGGGGTGCTAGCAGGCCTTACAAAGCTCAAGTAACTGTCAAGGTAAATCCCAATTTCAATCTATACGTCAAATTAATCAAGATGGTAAGTGTGTTAGTTAATCATTCATCGATTATACCGAACTTTTAGTAATTATGCGAGGGAGTACAGTAGAAAGTTGTCACTTTTTCATTTGGGGAGGGATATAGTTTTTGATAAATGTCTCTTAGATGAGATAAATGCTGATTGCTGATCAAAGATCTACATACTTGCATATAATTTAGTTCTACTTGCCTAATTCTTAAACAAAATGGAAGGATTATAGGATTCCTGTCTCTAATTATATGCTAATTATGAGATTATGTTGATAGTAATTGAGATTGTGAATGTTGCAGAGCATGACAGTGCATAATATGTATGTTGGAGAGGGTTCAGACTTCACAGGCGTCACAACAAGAATGCTGACAGTAAATGGAACACTAAGAATGAGCATATATAACCCTGCTACATTTTTTGGCATTCATGTGCACTCCACACCCATTAACCTTGTCTTCTCAGACATCACTGTCGCAACTGGTGAGGTAAGAAACCAAGACTATGTTATTCTTATTCCTTTGAGACTTAAACTAGCTAGGACTTCTAAATTAAAAGGTAATGTTGATGTTTATTAACATAACACAAAATGGTGACATTAAGTAGCATCTTATTATATGTATATTATATTCTTGTACATGTGATGATTTGTTCCTTGCAGCTGAAGAAATACTATCAGCCAAGAAAAAGTCACCGTATTGTATCAGTGAATGTGGAAGGTAACAAGGTTCCATTGTATGGGGCTGGATCCACACTAATAGTATCCCAAACTGGTAGTGTTGAGGTTCCATTGACATTGAAGTTTGAGATTCGTTCAAGAGGGAATGTGGTGGGGAAACTAGTAAGAACAAAGCACCATAAGGAAATTACTTGCCCTTTGGTGATAAACTCTTCTGAATCAAAACCTATCAGGTTCAAGAAGAATTCATGCACATATGGCTGATGGATGCTGATTCATGTCCATTTTTTGAGAAAGAATTCAGTTAATGTTTCTGTAATATATGTAAAATTGTGTAATCCACCGTTTGTGAAAAATTTTCTCTGGTTGAGAAACTACATTTGAAAGAGGAGCAAAATGTGTAGTGTGTACATGCACTTGGAAAACCCTTTCAACTGCTAGTAGCTACTTGTGTTTTCAAACTTGTAGTCAGTGTGGTGGAAATAAATGCATGAAAATTTGTATAAGCATATTCACATAATAAGTAAGATGAATGTATAATCCATGAGTTTATTCTTGAGGGGATGCCAATTAAGTTCGTCATGCAATAACTACTAATTTTTAGTTTTAATTGAGTTAATTTTTGGTAAACAAAAAGACTTATCATAACATCTATTGCATACACATCATCTCTAAAACTCAAATTCAAAATATGATGTTTATCTAAGTCCATACCTTTATTCATATAAACAAAAATAATGAAATAGGCACAGTAAACTAGGAAAATATTTAATTAATTTATACGCTAATATCACATTGTTAGGCTTTATATTTTCTATAAAAGCTCAATTTACAAATCCTAAATTAAGGCAGAGTCATGACCAACACCAAATCTATTTTGGGAAAACCCAAAAGATGCAGGACACATGCTTTTCCTAGGGATGAAATATGAAACCTTATGACACTATAGCATAGATTTTATATGGACGAAAGTCTTAGAAGTTAGAACCATCTTCATTGCTGTAAAAATCTATCATATTGTGAAAGGAAAAGTTAGTACTTTTAATTTTTTATTTCTTAGAAGGTAGTCAGAGGATAGTGATAGTTAGTGGTAGGCAATTAGACAATTTTGTTAACATGGATAGTTGGATACCCCGGAAATTTAGGCGTGTTAATAGCTTGTCTAAACATTTTCACACTTGAGATTTGAGAAATTCACTTTCTTCTTCTCTTCCCAGTTCACACAATTTCTTCACTAATTTTAAAATGTGCCTCCACGAATGAGATCTTCTCCAAAGTCATAAACTTTTCACAAACCCCATCAAATCCCACACATATTCAACCTAAGATCTTCCTCCCACTACTACTCAGCACCATGTTCACTAGAAAAAACCCAACTTTGAGATTCACCCTTTATTTCACCCTCGCCCTTCTCCTAATTCTTAGTTACAACGTTGTCACACAGTGTTCCGAGGCTGTCCCTGATGACGATGATTTGGAGGGCATTGAGGAATTGTTAGCAGTGGACGAGGAGGTAGAAAAACACCAACCAGAAGAACAAGGTGGTGGTGGCACCGACAAGTTGTCGGAAGCAGAGGTTCTAACGAAGGCACAAAGGATCGTACTTGAGCTCAATAGTGACAAGACCGAGAAGGTTATTAATGAGAATGAGTATGTTCTTGTTCTGGGGTATGCACCTTGGTGTCCAAGGAGCGCTGAGCTCATGCCTCGATTTGCTGAAGCTGCAACTTCGCTCAAGAAAGAGTTGGGAAGCACTCTTTTGATGGCGAAGATTGATGCTGAGAGATATCCCAAATCAGCTTCGTTCCTTGGGATCAAAGGCTACCCAACTTTGCTTCTCTTCGTTAATGGCACCTCCCAACCTTACTCTGGCGGTTTCACAGCGTAAATTGCTCTCACAACTTCTCTCTTAGACTTAGCTCACTAGGCCTGTGTAGGGTTTTATCTGAATTTTTGCTATGTTTGCTAGTGTTTCTAATTCTTTATGCTATTTGGAAGCTTGTTTATAACTTGAAGTGATATACTGATGTTAGCTGAATGGAATAGATGCACATTTACCCGAAATATTGTTCACAGTGCACAGATAGCTTGAGAATTGGTCATGTCAATTATATTGGTGGAACTACTTCAAACATTTTTATCTAGTGGCCATGTCAATTAAAATTGGGACTGTTGACTTCAGGGATGATATAGTGATATGGGCAAGGAAAAAGACTGGCTCGTCTGTTATTAGGATAAATTCGGAAAAGGAGGCAGAGGAATTTCTGACAAAGTATCATACATTTGTTATTGGTCGGTTTGACAAATTTGAGGTAAGAAACACTTGGAAAACTCCTTGTTAGTGTTTCCACTTTTCTGGGCTGTGCTAATTTTTGTGTGCAAATATATCAGGGACATGAATATGACGAATTCGTGAGAGCTGCAAAGTTGGATAATGAAACCCAATTTGTTGAAGTGAATAAAGTGGAGCATGCCCAAGTTCTTTATCCAGATATCCCATCCACTGTTAATTTTCTAGGAATTGTTAAGAGTGAACCTGAAAGATACACTGCATATGGTGAGTCGGCAATTGTTTCGATCCTTATGTTCAATCAGTTAAAATCTGGTGGACCAACATCGCACACTTCTTTTGTAAAACATTTTTTCTTCCTTCCTATCTTATCTTGTTTACCAAATAGTCTGATGTAAGTCAAGAATGCAAAACTTGCTGATTATGCAGACGGAGCTTTCACAACAAGTAAAATATTGGAGTTTTTGGGCTACAACAAGTTTCCATTAGTTACAAAACTGACTGAAATGAACTCTTTCAGTGTCTACTCAAGCCCTGTTAAGCTTCAGGTTGCTATTATTTTCAGTTTCAACCTTAAATTGGATTTTCACTTGGTTTGAATTCTGTTACTTTTCTGTCTCTTTATTGGAGTTTGTGCTCACAATTTTTAAGTAAGGTTTAAAATTTCTGCATAGAAAATGCACATGTTCTGCATATGTTATTATGCACTCCACTATTTTTGTTTTTCTCATTGATATCCATCTATCATGAGAATAGATTACATTAATCTCTATAATAGGTTCCGTTCTTTTTTTTTTTCCTGTAGGTTTTTGTCTTTGCCGACATTGACGACTTCAAGAATCTTCAAGATACAATTCAAGATGTTGCAAGAACTTTCAAGTCAAAGGTAGTTGCTCTTCTAGCCTACAATTGGAACATTTAAACTTTTCCTGCAATATGGTTTAGAGTTTTTAATCCAAGTCTTTCATTCATCTGCAGATAATGTTTATATATGTTGATATTAAAGAAGAGAACCTTGCAAAACCCTTCCTAACATTGTTTGGTCTTGAAGAATCAAGAAACACTGTGGTTAGTTTATGAGTTAACCATTTTTTCAGATTTGTTTTATAAATTCTTATAATTCTACCAACTGATGCATTTTATTTTATTTTTTGTGTGCTTATTTATAGATAGCTGCATTTGATAATGGAATGAGCTCAAAATATTTGTTGGAGTCAGAACCAACAAGAAGCAATATTCAGGTATGATCTTCTGTTCATGTACATTATCCTCCCATTGATTAGCAATCAAGCAAGTAATAATGTTGAAATGGCTTTCTCAGGATTTCTGCAATAACTTTGTGCAAGGTTCTCTGTCACCTTTCTTCAAGTCTCAACCAATACCAGATAATGTGAGTTCTAAAACAAATTTCCTGTTCTCTCTCTTATAATTTATAGTCTTTGACTATATAAGAGCATTAGTTGTGCACTCATTGTAATATGTTGTCCTTTTTCTGTTAAGATATAATGTGAATTCCTCGAGTCATATGTAAAATATTCCAGATTTTCTTTCTAAAGACACATATAGCTAGCTATATATTTTGTATTAATAGAATAAATCAATGAAACCTAGAAGTTATTTGTTTATCTCCTAAAACTAAACGTATGCTTCCATTAATCGCCATGGTACTGGGAATTGCAGACAGATGCTACTATTCATGTTGTTGTCGGGAAAACATTTGATGATGCAGTTTTGGGCAATGAGAAGGATGTGATTCTGGAGGTTTGCAAACTTCAATAGTGTTTTTCAGTTTGGTTTGTGTTTTTTTTTCTTTGTTTGTCTCTAAAGAAAGACTTTTATATTGGCTATGCTCTTGATGGATTTGTACTCACGAGTCATGAGTTTATCAAAACAGGTATTTACACCTTGGTGTATCAACTGTGATGCAATTAGCAAACAAGTAGAGAAGTTGGCAAAGCACTACAAAGCAGCAACTAATCTAATATTTGCAAGGATAGATGCTTCAGCAAATGAACATCCAAAATTGCAAGTTAGTGTCATGAAAAAGCTTAGTTTAAATGTCTCAATTTTTCTTTATGTTCTGAAGAATAAACCCTGCATCAGTTTTTGGAATTTGAATCTTATTTCGTTAAGAAATTTTTTATATGACCAAACACTTCTCTTTGCTTAATGGCAGGTGAATGACTACCCCACGCTTCTACTTTACAAAGCAGATGATAAGACAAATCCGGTAATTGCTTCTTAGCACCCTGTTTTTGGTGGTAAATATTTGGTTTCTTTAATGATAAGAAAATTAATTATATGATGAACACCCCTTGTTTTATGCAGATCAAACTCTCTACAAAATCTAGTTTGAAAGAATTGGCTGCTTCCATCAACAAACATCTAAAAGTCAAAAATCAAGTTGTCAAAGATGAGTTATAGAACACAGCAAGTTGTTTTAAGAACAGCAAAGAACGAGGAAACTATTGAAAGAACAAATATTATATACTCTCATTTTCAATTCTTTCCCCCATTTTCACTCTGACTTTTTTTGTGGTTTGGATATGAGTTAGTCTGCTACCGGAATTAGCTTATGCCGAATGGTGTCTGCATACAACAAAACGAAGTAGAGATCATAATACTACAAAGAATGGATTGATCTACATTTCAATCCTCTTAGCTTTCATAGGAAATGAAACAACATTAGTGCCTAATTGTATCTAAGTCTGTACTTTTTAGAACAATTTATAACTCTGAAAGCTTGAATCAATATATATGAGCATGTTTGGTTTTTCTGTGAAACCTTTATTAGTAGTATCATTGGTTTTTTCCATTGGAAACTCAGTTCAACATGCTGAGTTTGCACAAACAATTAGCACTGAGTTTTTATTACCTTGTTTATTAAGACATAATTTAATTATTCTGAGAAAATTGTCTGTAAAATTTAGCTTTGGTAAGCACAGAAGTTTTCAAATCCCATATACTTATGCTCTGCAATCTTTTCAACCATTCTTACTGTGCCAACAGTTCCTGCAATGACATCAAAAACAGGAAGCAAATGTTGATAATAAAGCAATGGTGAAGCACTCAAAAAATAAGTCATGTTAATGAAACTTGGTACTTGCCAAGTGATATTGCACTCGCCAAAACTTGGTACCATGCCAGCAACAATGCCACATGCAGAGTATAGTATTGATTGGTGCAATCTCCAATGTGTTTCTTGATCTCCCTTTGATGCTATCACCCTCTTTTCTTTGTACAGAAGCACTGCTTGAAATGAAGTCACTCCTAATGCCACTGGTCTCTACATAAACAAGCAAAAATCCAAAGAAATATGTGGTGTTTTTATATGTAAAATTTGAGTTAAATTCATCCATTTTCTCATCCTTGTAATAGGTTAAACACCCAATATTCCAATTAGCAAGTTGTTGTATGGCTCTGTTACAGAACAAGGAAAGGTATATTTTACAACAATATTTCTTCTTCATGGACATAATAGAGAGGAAAAGTGAAAGAAAAAAAATGAAGTGGTTAAGGGAAAAAGCTAACTTTGCACTTTCTAAGGCAAGTATGATGATCCAGACACTGAAATCTAACCCAAGTGCTTTCCAACTAACATTTTTAAGAATGGAACCCTGCATGGATGAATCAGTGATAGATAAGATATAATGTCATCTATTTTTATTATATAAAAATTGACAAATCTATTATAGAATGAGATTATAACATATTGATTTTTATAATTGAGTCATGTCAATAATTTTACATAGGCGTTAATTTTACAATTCTGCAAAATAAAAATAATAGATTTCTAAATAATAATAATAATAATAATAATAATAATAATAATAATAATACAAAAGTGATTAAATTTAATACCTATCGTTATTCAATTAAACTAAAAAATAACTGTTAATAACTATAATTAATATCTACATTAAACCTATAATAATAATAATTTTCAGTTACAAATATTAAAGTGTATAATGACACAATAACATTTGTTTATTATGCATAATTGCATATATTCCAATATATCATGGTTAATAGTATATTTATAATGCTATACTATATTTTTTGTATTCTCATTCTCAATTATTTTTGCTTTTTTTTTTAATTATCTCCAAATATAAAAAATAACTTTAAAATTACACTATAAAACACTATCTACTCAAAAATATCAACATACAAATATAAATTATTTTTCAAAATTGAAATGATTTGTATCTAAAAAATATTTACAAGAATAAATGAAAAGAAACGTATCTTCCTAAAATTGATTATATTTTATGATAAAGTATAAAAAAAAATTTATTATATAAAAATTATTACAAGACAGACATAAGTAAATATTTAAGAATAGGACTAACTTCACAAAATTTTTGTTGTATATTTTCTTTTATTTTTATTTTTAAATAATTATATTAAATTATATACAAATTACAAATATTTTTTACAAATAAGTCTCTAAATTTAACATTAATTCACGTATTATCTAATTAATTTTTAAATAATATAATATTTTAAAATTTATACTATATAATATAATTAATTTAGCTTTTCACGAAATCTAACGGATCTTAATCTAGCTCCCATAGAGAAGATATTATTATTCATTATGTAGTCTTATCACTCACTCTTTCATTAGATTTCTATTAGACCAAGTATCTACCTCAAACCAACAAAATTCTGATGACACACGGACCAAACTAAAATAATAAGCATCTCATTTATATTTCTCATCTTTGTCAATGTCATTAAAGTTAAACACAAATTAAATAAAATATACATTACATTAAAATAGTCTAAAAAATTAACAACCAAAATATAATAATAAATTCATGAATAAACCATAATTAAAATTATATGACAAAACATAAATAAGTCTTTTTTTATAAATTATTGAGCACTTTAAATATTATGTTTGTTTTGCTTTGATTTTTTTCTAAATAATTTTACTATGCTAACTATTTATATTATTTTAATTTTTCCTTACCTCATCCATCCTATTCCTATCTTTATATTATGTTTGTTTTGTCTTAAAATTATGAATGTACATAAATTTGATCTTAATATTTTGCACCAAATACTTTATTCTATAAACTTTATTTTTTAGGTTTGATTGTTTCTAAGACGTATTTTTGGTATAAGTATTAAATAATGTGTGTAATTTTTAGTATTAGTATATAGAGTATAGGTTTAATCGATTAGACACCTATTACTTTATTAAAATTTTAAAATTTACACTAAAAGAATATTTAATTTTAATGATACATTTTTTATACATATATTTGTATGACATTTAAATTTTGTAAATAACGAGAGATTAAAGAGTATCTACAAATTTGATTAATTAATATTATTATTAATATTAATAAATGGTTACTAACTGGTTAGTACCATTTAGCTAAATAGATACAACCTTTTAACAATCGTGTATCTTCAAAATATAGTATCTGTTGGCTAAAGGGACACCACTCTTTAAAAATATAGAGTTTGTTGCAATCCCGGCGAAATTCACCTAACAAAACTCAAATTTCTAAGCCATTATTATTGTTTCCAAGAGTACATAGGAGTACACAAACAATAAACATAACTTTTTTTTTATCATCGTTTCCAGAAATATACAGATATGCGAGAATAAGTCATATTTAACAAGAATTTTTTTTATTATAAATTAAAAAAATCATTATTTTTTCAAAAAAAAATTACAATATTCGTGTGTACTCCTATATACTTTAAAAACGATAATAATAATTACCATTACCTATTGTGAAGCTTAAGAATTTAAATTCTTGTGTACTCTTGTATATTTCTGTGTATTTTAAAGATTATGATAATGGTTATTATTACCGTTATGAATAAATTTCCACGTCTTTTAACACAGAAATAATTCCCCACAACCTTGTTAGTCACCACGGTAGTAGCCGCAATAACACAGAAGCAATTTCCCAGGACCTTGCTAGTGGCCACGGTAGTAGCCGCAACAACGATAGCAGTGGCACCAATGAATCCTGTGCACTCCCATACTATGTCTCGCTTGTTGCCAATGATGAATTCCGGAGAGATGAGATTCAATGTGGATGCATCAGATGGGATAAAATATCCCAAAATCACCGCTATACAAGCAACAAAAATATTAGAAACTTCATTTCTTCCAGAAGAAACCGAACTCCGATTGATATTGAAACCGCTTGTTAATTTGGATATTCATTGTAAATGTTAAATCTTTTTTAGAGTACATAGGAGTACACCAGAGTACATAGAATAAATCGTAATTTTTTTGAAAAAATAAAGATTTTTTTATATTTATAATAAAAAAATTTTATTAAATATGTCTTATTCCTGTATTTATGTGTATTTTTAGAGACAATGATAACGGCTCTCATTGTCGTTAGCCATGTTAAAGAAGTTATGCTGATTGTTTGTGTATTTTTGTGTATCTCTATTTACTATAGTTGTCAGAACCGAACCGGTAATCGAACTGGTAAAATTATTGGGTCACTGGGTTACTGGTTCAACCGGTAGGTCACTGGTCGAACCGGTTAACCCGGTATAATTAAATAATTATGTAAAATTTAATTATTTTTTTATTATAAGTATTTTTATTTTATTTTTATAAAAATAATTATCATTTTCAAATTTTAATATTTTATTAATTAATTTATATTTATTGTATTATTATATTATTATAAGTAAAAACTTACATACAATTAATTTTCATGTGAAGTTGATATTTAAAAACAGTTAGATAATTTGACAAGTTTAACTAAATATCATCTAACGATTTTCAACTATCAACTTCATATAAAGACAACTGTATGTGAGTCTTTACCTATTATTATATACTACAAGTATTTATTGAAAAAAATATTAATAGATATCATATAATCATGTGAGTCTTTATCTATTATTATATACTACAATTATTTATTGAAAAATAATATTAATAGATATCATATAATCATAAAAAGAAAAAATAAATTATGATTAATAATTTTTTTTATCTTTTTAATATATATATATTTTAATAAAATTTATATTTAAATAAAATATAATTGATTTAAAATTAATGACTTTAAAATTAAAATTAATTGAATATAAGTAAATAAAAAATTGCTATATGTATTATAATTTGGATATGTATTAGTCAAAAGCAATGTAGCTTGGTGGTCAGATTGTTCTTCTTGCAACCCTGGAGTGAGGAGTTCAAACCCTATGTGAGCTATTTTGGAAAATGGAGCTTATGGAGACCATGGTGGACTTGCAGAACCCAGATGCATCGTAGCTTCGCCTTCAGTTGGGACTAATCGGTTCGTTCTGGTCTCTATCTTAAACGGTCCTAACCTCAGACCGGACCGGTGCAGGGTCCGATTTACCGATTTTTCGATTAAATCGGCTTGTCCGGTCCGGTTTTTACAACTATGCTATGTACTATTGGAGACAATGATAATAGCTTACAAATTTGAGTTTCTATATTTTAAAGAGGATTTGGGTGAAATTCGCAAGGGCACGACAAACTCATCCTAAAAAAACGCATTTAAAAAATTAAAATGGAAATAATTTGTTTTTGAAAATAATATTTTATTTATTTATTTCAAAAAAATTCTCACATTGTATCGAAAATTGATTCTTTTAATTTTTTTTTAATAATTGAGGGAGTAAAATGTGATCTTTTATCATTAATTTTATAATTAGAACCAAAAATAAATGAGAAAGAATAATAAAGAGTTAGAGATTACACCTTATACTTTCAATATTTTTCTTTTTAATAATTGACAGAATTCATTTTCAATTGTATCATTTATTTATTGAACTTGCAATTTGGCGGAAGAAAACTTGGGTTCTTGTAAGGATTTGGTTCAAGAAGTTGGGTTATGTTTTAGCTCGGGTTCTGTCTAAACAAAAAAGAGGCTCGATCAGCAGCCAGTGCTGCACACTACTTTGGTTATGCGCCCACAGCTAAAGGAAGTAAGTCGAGTAGTAAGGAATGAGGTTAATGAGTGCAGATGTGCTTAAAGTTTTGGGCAAAATTAGGGATTGATGCATAATGAATTAGCAGTTTAGCACAGTGCAATAGACGGAGTTATGGATAGAGGTGGCAACACTATCCGAACTCGTGAGTACTCACTCTGTCCTTATCTGCCATTATCCGCTTGGAGCGGGTTTTTTGGGTGGGACGGGGCGGGGTCGGATTTAGGTTAAACCCGTCCCTACCCGCCCCGGTATATATATATATATAATAATTAGTAAAATGATTTATAAAATTATATCATATATAAATTTTTACTTTAATTTATGTTATGTATGTAAATGGTGGTTATATAATTTTTAAAATTTAATTTTATTTGTTGAATTTAATAATTATAGAGACGAATAGGGGCGGGGCAGGTTCACGCAGGAGCGGGTTAGAGTTTAACATTTTACTACTCGCGGGTAGGGCAGGGCGGGTTTGATGCGAATTTTTTGTAAGGCAGAGCGGGGTCGAGTAGAGCAAAAACCCGTCCCTACCCGCCCCATTGTCATCCCTAATGATAACTGTGTGGTGAGAAATAAGAATAGAGCAAGAAATGCAAAAGGCCACAAGAAAAAAGACTAACACTAGGTATTATTCATTCACAAGGTTGTCATTTTTTTAAAATACAGTTGATCAACTCAGCAGAATTTTGTTAGAAATATCCTCTTATAAATTTACTGTTATGCTTGTTGAATTTTAAAATTATTAAAAGACTATTTTGTCAATAATAAAAATCAAATACTATTTTGTCAACGTAAAAATTTTTTCGGATATCGATTTAATATTTACTTCAGATAAAAATCAAATTCTTAATAATATTACTTAATAAATCCATTTCATTCAATCTAATAACATTTAAGAAACAGAGTTAAAAGCCAATTAGTGTCATAGGTTATCCAATCATACAAGCTATAAACATCATTGGTACTAGCTACCTTATGATGCCATATGATTTTATTATGATAGGAATTTAAGATTGGTATGTACTATGTTGTACCACTTCGAAAGATAATATGGTTTTCGTTTTATTCAGCACTACGTTTTACATCATTAATTATAGTTGTGAAATTCGTACATAACATGTATACGTTAATACATATGCTTATGCAAGTTGAATAATACCTTGTTGACTAGTTGACTCATTTTGTGGTTAAATAGACACAAATGGGGCCAAATGGCACGAACATGATTGCTCCGAGGTTAGACGAAGAATGGGCCTTGGGTACATAATTGAGCAATGTTTTGTTTTACTTTTAAGCAAACTAAACAGAAGAATTAAATTATGGTCCAAATATTATAAGATACATTGAATTAGAAGAATTAGCAAGAGGACATCTAATTAACCCACTAATGAGATACAAAACAAAAGATTTGCAATAATTGAAGTTTGATCGAAAGAACACTAAGTCATCAACATTCACAGCCTGTGGACCTGTGCTGCCGTCCACCACCACCCACTTCAATTGTGTCAGGCATGTATCTGTCATCATAAATCAACAATAAATCAAACAAAATATGAACCAATCATAAGGGAGTAGTAATATGCATGAGATAGGAAAACTCACATTTCTTCTTCAGGTTCATTCTTGAGTGCATTTTTTGCTATACACTGGAAAGCAGCTTCAACATTGAATCCCTCTTTTGCAGAGGTCTCAAAGTATGGTATGCTTCCTTTGGAAGCACACCATGCCTTAGCTTTCTTCTCAGAAACCTGCACCAAAACAAAATCTTGTAACAAATGCAGACATGTAGAAAGTAGAATTATTCACCCAAAAAAATGAAGGTATATACGGATAGTAACTCACAACTCGGCTATTCCCACCATCAACATCAATTTTGTTTCCCAGTAGCACAAATGGGAAGTTTTCGGGGTCAGATGGACTAGCCTGAAAATGAAATAATACTCTTGTTAAGTCCTTAGTAATTGATCTGGTTATTATAACTCGGTTAAATCCGACCTATGGCTCATAAAAAACTGTTGCTTTGCATTAATAAATGGTATTGCAGTATTTATTCCTTGTAATAGAAACCAAAGATTCTAAAAGTGGTAAATTCATGAGGTATGCTCTGAATTCTATCTCTAAGAAATCCTTGATAAAATATTCTGTGAGCTAACTTGAGTATCGAAGTACTTTTTGTAGGTATCCACTCCATTTTCATCAGGAGGTCAAAGCAGAGGAGTGCTAGGGGGCCAACAATTTTTGTATTTTGTAACCATCAATTGACCATCAATAGTGTTTTTAATGGTGTGAGATTTCATCCAACGGTGAGAGATCACTTACTTTTCTTTTGATGGTTAAGTGCTGACCACAAAACACAAAAGTTGCTGGCCCCCTAGACTTTCTCGGTCAGAGTATGCCTCGTTCTCAAACAAAAGGAACTGAGAATAATCACTTCAAGATCCGAGATATACATCGGTCAAGGATCAACAAGTAAGAACAGTAATCTAATCATGTTGAGATAACACTGAAGAATGTAGGATTTGAATCACCTGAATAAGGAATTCTTCTCGCCAATGGCTAAGATTGTCAAAAGATTTGACAACATTTACATCATAAACAAGGACACAACAATCTGCGCCACGGTAGAAAGCCACACCAAGACTCTGAAACCTTTCTTGACCAGCAGTATCCCAGATCTGCACTCAAATCATTATAATGAGGAGGTTATGAAAATGATGAGCGAGAGAGAATTTGCTTCATTACCTGCAAAGTGAACATCCTATCTTGGAATTGAATTTCCTTGGTGAGAAAATCAGCACCAATGGTAGCCTTGTACTGGTTACTAAACTTACGATTCACATACTGATTCATGAGAGATGTTTTGCCAACCCTGTTTAAAAAAGAAGAAGCAATTGGTTTGTTCCATTGATGTCATGATTTGGAACATGAAAATGCATGAATACATAGATGGTGGAGTAAAAGGTACCCGCTGTCTCCGAGGATAATAACCTTAAGTAACATGCGACGGCGAGAAGCCATGGTGGATGAAGAGTATTGTCAGAATTCAGGGATCTGTTTTCTGTTTCTGTTTCTGTTAGTGTGAGTTACAGGACACAGACACGTGGATCAATGCCAGTTACCAATTACAACATGCCGCCTTACACGCCATATCACTCTTTTTTCCCCTCCTCCATTTCCCATATTTAAGTTGTTCATATAAAACACATTTTTCTTGTATTAAGGGTACATGTTCAAACTTACAGAATATAATTAAGATTCGTCAATCGCCCTTCGCCGGCTGCAGAATTGCTACTACAATAAACTCAACTCATGCATCTATTTTTTGAAATTCGCCTAGTAGTCATCACAGATTAATTTATGAACGTTAAAGCCAAGAATATTTTACTCCTTTAGGTAGGTTCTTGCCGACTAATGAATTAAGTGATATTATATATGATAACCGTAATCCAAATTCATTAGATGGATCCCTTAATATAAATACGATAGACCAAGAGCAATTGGTATAAAGATAGATACCCATTGCCAATCCAAAAATAAAAGAATCAATATCCAAAAAATAAAAGGATAAGTATCCATTTCCAGACCGCAAGATCATATAGAACATCACATACGTAACGATAAAACGTTCTTCCTTGTTTACGTCTAGGAACAGGAAGAATGAATATTGGAAATTGGCTTAGTGAGATGAATATTGGAAATTGGCTTAGTGAGACTCTCTAGATAGCTTAAATTACTAACTACTCAATACAATTGCAACTAATCCACCAATTTTTTAATAGCTGGGGAGCTGATATCGTGACGATTTCATAAAGTCAGTTTGATGAATGGAAGTCAGTCAGCAATCACCATTCATTGGTGGTTACTAAATGGAAGTTAGCAATCACAATCACCATTCATTGATTACTAAACCTTACGGGAATAAGAACATGGCCAAAAAAAAAAAGGAATGTCCAACAAGCTAATCCAATTACAAATGTAACAGCAAAATAGATCAAAATAGACTACTTGTGGTTAACGGGAATGTCCCCGACAACGAAATGTCGATGTGAGAAAATTGGCCTATGAAGTATAGACCTTGCTTTATAAGAACAATTGCTAATCATTGATATATTTATTGTTTTAGATTCTAACATACCAATCATCCGCAGAACACATTCTAAAATATATTTCCTGTAAACTACTAAATAGAACCAATAACTGATGATTTATGTGCCATTTAAAAATGATCACGACACGAACCTGAGTTTAAGAGGAAATACACATCTTTGATGGATGAAGAAATTAAACTCTATCCGAAGGAACTGGTAAGCATTTTATATAACATGGAGGGCAAAACATCGAACGGAAAGGGAAAGAAACAACAAAAGACAGGGCAAAGAAGATCAACAGTTTCCCAGGGGTCAAAAAGACGACAATAGATGAAATCATGAAAAGCCAAGCAAAACAAATCACCATAACCAACCAGGATAGGTAAGTATTTGTACTATTGAAGCAAAACCACCCTAAAATAATGACTTGATTAAAACTCAGGTGTCATTCTAACAGTACATACACAATATATGTTGAAAGAAAACGAGTATGATCGGAATAAAACTTCAATACATGAACGGTTATACCTAAATATTTTATGAAGTTACATGAACATGGTAGAAAGACATGAGGCAAGAGATAACCCAATTCTAATCTACTCCACAAAATTTAGTGTAAATCCTATGAATGTATGGATTTTATTCTGGGCATAAGAGTATATATTTGGCAAAGTAAACCATTCGAAACCAAAACTATAATTGTCATACAATCCAACTGAATATCCAAAAAGTCTGATAATCATCTCGTTGAAATTTAATAGCAACTACAAAATTAAAGTAAACAAGACCAAAAGTGACAGAAGCAATGAGGCTATCAAAATAAACAAATGTTCCAAAAGCCTAAATAAAAAGCCTTGCGTCAACAACACAAAAATAACAATCTACCACTCTAATTCGGTAACCACCAAACGACGATCTTCCAATCCAAAAGGCTTATGCAGATGCAGCTGCTCCCTTCTTCCTTGGTGCAGCTTCAGTACCTAGTTAAACAGAAACAAGATCGCATTAACGAAATGATGATTGACGGAAAACACAACAACTGAAGATCTGAATATAGATCGTGGAGGTACCTTCTCTGAAGCCGCTCTTGAATCGGCGAGGCACGTGGCGGAGGTACCTCATCCTGCCGGTGCCGGTGGTCTTTCTGCGGATGGCCTTCACGCTCCAGTTATCTGTAAGGGTTCATTCGGCAAAATAGTACTAGAATCGTGAGAATTAAAACTAAAATGCGAGGAATCAGAATCGCGAATGAAAATGGAAGAAATTAGGGTTTACATTTCCTCTTGCGTGCAGCGGGGAAAGCGCAGGCGGAGCAGCGACTCTTCTGGAGGTGAAAGCTGCGGCGGCCGCACCTCACACAGAGGGTGTGAGTCTTGTTCCTCCTCTTACCAAAGCTCCCTGTTCCCTTACCCTGTGTTACATTCACACATAGTCAGTTAATTCATCATAGATAGACACACAGTGAGCTGTGTGTGTGTGTGTGAGAGAGAGAGAGAGAGAGAGTACCATTGAAGCAGATGCAGAAACCCTAGAGGATGCAGCAAAGGAGCTTTTTATGTGGCTGAAGAAGACGAAGCTGCTGAGAGAATAATATTTATATCTCTGCTCCTCGATAATAAGGGTTTAGGGTTGAGGTATATGGATCCAACATGTGCAACCAAGCCCACCCTCACTAGTAATCCAGTTCTGAAGTTGACTTTGCTACCAATTGTTTGGGATTGATCTCCCAACTTGGGCCAATATCTACGAAGTTGATTCAAACTATTTTTGGGCAATGGCCCAATATTATTTTTCTAGTACAGCAATTTGTGTGTAAAAAATCCGTTAACCAAAATATAAAAAGATTGGGTTAATCCTAAAGTTAGTTTCTTATTGTCCCAATTAAAAATTCGAAAGATGGACGAAGGTCCGTGTCCCTTAACCATTTCTTTCGGGTTCGATACTCACTAGAGGATGGAAATGGAACTTGCTTGCTTGGGAGGTTGTCCACTTTGCCTCTACACCCACCCAAGGGATTAGTCATTGGGCTTTCGGCCTGATGGCGCAAAAAAAAAAAAAAACATAGTTCGAAAGATTAGTAGGCCAATTAAAAAAGTCTCCAAAATACTAATTACAAAATTATATTTTTGAGATTCACAAAATATATTACAGAGTAATTACCCAAATCAGTCCCCGAGGATTTTAGAATCGGACATTTTAGTCCCCAAGGAAAATTAATACACAGATTAGTCCCCAAGGTTTTACTCCGGCAGACAAATCAATCCCCAGTTCATTTTCCGGCAGAGTAATTACCCAGATCAGTCCCCAAATATTTTAAAAACGGACATTTTAGTCCCCAAGAAAAACTAATGTACAAATCAATCCCAACGTTTTTCTCTGTTAGACATAATAGTCCTCCGTCCAAAAATAAAATAAAATAAAATAATTATTATTATTAATTACACAATAATATTGTACTATATTTTTTGTATTTTTTAGACAAAAATAATGATAAATTTATTCATTAAATTCTTATATAATATATATATAGTCACTCAATAATAATAATAATAATAATAAAATTATTAGATATTATTTTACAAGAAATTCAAAGTTAAAATCATTTGATATTTTTGTATTTAATATAATCAAAAGATGTCCTATGTAAAAAAAATTATATATGTTTATATCAAAAAATATGTATTAAAACAAAATATTTTAATTTAAATTTATATTAAATACATATTTTTTTAAAACAAACATATTTTTAAAATAGTACATCTTTTGATTATATTAAATACAAAAATATCAAATGGTTTTAACCTTAAATTTTTTATAAAATAATCTCTAATAATTTTATTATTATTATTATTATTATTATTGAGTGACTATATATATATATATAAAAGAATCTAATGAATAAATTTATTATTATTTTTATCTAGAAAATACAAAAAATTATAGTATAATATTATTATAAAATTAATAATAATAATAATAAATAAAATTATTAGAGATTATTTTACAAAAAAATCAAGGTTAAAATCATTTGATATTTTTGTATTTAATATAATCAAAAGATGTACTATTTTAAAAAATATGTTTGTATTAAAAAAATATGTATTTAATATAAATTTAAATTAAAATATTTTGTTTTAATACATATTTTTTAATATAAACATATATAATTTTTTTTTTACATAGAACATCTTTTGATTATATTAAATACAAAAATATCAAATGATTTTAACTTTGAATTTCTTGTAAAATAATCTCTAATAATTTTATTATTATTATTATTATTGTTGTTGTTGTTATTGAGTGACTATATATATTATATAAGAATTTAATGAATAAATTTATCATTATTTTTGTCTAAAAAATACAAAAAATATAGTACAATATTATTGTGCAATTAATAATAATAATTATTTTATTTTATTTTAATTTTGGACGGGGGACTATTATGTCTAACAGAGAGAAAAGTTGGGGATTGATTTGTACATTAGTTTTTCTTGGGGACTAAAATGTCCGTTTTTAAAATCTTTGGGGACTGATCTGAGTAATTACTCTGCCGGAAAATAAACTGGGGACTGATTTGTCTGTCGGAATAAAACCTTGGGGACTAATCCGTGTATTAATTTTCCTTGGGGACTAAAATGTCCGATTCTAAAATCCTCAGGGACTGATTTGGGTAATTACTCTATATTACATTAGTCTCTAACAATATGATCAGTCAAAAGTCAGAGAGATTAACATAATACACTTTTACCATTTCAAGCCAATTTCAATGATGTAGCTGATGTAATTAAAATTTCATGACTATTTTAGTGCATACAACTGGTTTGAGTTACATGCTTAACTCAAAAGAAAATACATTAATCTTACTAAAGGGTTACTGAATTTCGTGAGAAGTATGGACATGTTGAATTGATTATGTTAGACATATATCTAATCGATGGAGAGTGTAAAATGGAATAGCAGTTAGTTAAGTGATTGGACAATAATGACCCTTCTCCAAGTATACTGTATACCTAATTTTGTGAGTGAGGTCCTCATTTGGTATATCACCAAGCACAAAGACATAAGTGTCAAACCACTAATCTATAATTCTGGGATAGAATCCCAGGCTTTGTTCAAGAAAGAAACAAGTATGTATGTGGAACTACTTTTTAAGTTAACTTGATAGTTTAGCTTAAGGCATGAAGTGGTGGGTGGAGAACTTAAACACCGGCAAGTGTCAGAAAGTGACATCTCACAAAACGGAATGCCACTCATCTTATCTTGATGTCTATATAATCAAAATCAAAATTAGTCTTCACATCTCATTACTCTGTGCCAGCGTGACTCTCTTAACATTATTGGGGACCATGCCATATATGGAATTTCTCCTATAGAGACACATGCATGCTCATTAACATTAACAACTTATATACTCACTTCACGGGTTTGCTGTGTCACCATTAATCTCTCTCACTAATCATTCCCACTTTAGTATAAATAAAGTAATTAAGGCCTAATTAAGGGGTCCCAGCAATTCAAATTTAGATAAATAATAATAAGAACCTAGTACACACCCACCACCTTTAGCTTTGCATCTCAACCAATGCCACTACACTTTCAACAACACGTAGTCAAAATATCAATACAATACTTGCAAACAAATTACATCCTAAAGTTCCGAAATTAATACTCTTTTCTTTTCTTTTATGCAATTATATCTTTAACCTCAATGTAAGGATCATGTATGTAGAGAGACAGAGGGATTGAGAGGGACAAAGATCATGGGATGCTGTGGACAAACAAAAAGGTAATAAGGTTTGAAACCAACACACAGGAAACACAAACCACCCTTTATAGTACATTGCCTTATTGGCTTTCTCTTTTGGTTACTACTCTTTATATGTAACATTATTGAAGAGACTGCAAAAACTAACATATCCACAGAAAAATGCTGCCAAGAGAAACCATTCACAAGGCCAGGGTTCTGCTTCAAAAAACACTCCGAAGCTTCAAGTCTTTAGTCTCTGGAGGGTATCAAAAACTTCCCAGATCACTTTCCTTGAATCCCTTCCTCCGTCGCAGTGGCAATAATGCAAGAACTTATTACTCCAGCGACCAGTTCTACAATGAGTTCTATGATATTCTGCAGTCTGATCTCAACAGAATACGGATCAGGAATGATGACATGAGCATGATCCGTTCAAGAGAACCACCCGCACCAGCATCAGCATCAGTAGTAGAAGATGCTGCAAAAGTTGAAGAAGGAACAAGCAAGAAGCAAAGTCCATTGAAGAAGAACAAAGGGGAGACTACTACTACTACTACTACTACTACTACTCTACCATTGAAGAATAAGAAGGTGAGTAGCAATAATAATAATAATGATGCTTTGGCAAAGAAGATGAAGGAATTGGAGATGATGGATTCGGGTGATGTTGAACACGTGCTGGACATAGAAGAAGCTCTCCATTACTATTCTCGACTCACGAGTCCTGTTTATTTGGACATTGTTGATAAGTTCTTCATAGACATGCACAATGAGTTTAATGTTCCAGTTCCACAACTTCCACACTCATCTTCTGTCAGAATCAAACGCTCAAAATCCAAGGGAAGATTTGGCTCCCTATCTGGCTGTAGATAGGTGTAAGATCATATATATTAAGCTACGAATGCTTTAATTTGGTTGTTTTTTTTGTATATGAAATCTCTTTTAATTTGCTTGCTACCTGTGCCATTGAGTTCGTTTCATTTGTTTGGTTTTGAGTTCCAATTTTATTTTGCTTTTCTGGTTTTTAGTTTTTACATGTTTGAATTCATCCATCCATTAATCAATAATGAGGTGGATGAACTACAGAATCATTATTATAAGAATTTTGAGTTCTTTTATTGTTGTCATGTAACCATGTTCCGTTGATGATTGTAGTTCTAATTTGTTTCTCATCAAAGATGGTATATTGAATCTTAATAGTATAATAGAGTTTCAAAACTTTTATTTGTTTGGATATGAGTTAAGAGGGTAAACGGAAATGCATTTAAGAATGTACTAGTTTTGTAACTACCACAAAAATCTCTACTTGATATATATAGTATTATATACATATATATTATAGCTGTCATAAGATGCGACCTATGAAGAATGGAGCCCAATCAAGTTAAGACAAATCTCTTTCAGGTAACAGTAGTGACTTCAGTAAATTGTTTTTAAGATATATATATATATATATGAAGGCCATATTTTTTTTTTTTTCCTCAATAACAATGAACTAATTCAAATAGGACACAAGGTTGTATAGCAAGATCATCATCATCTTCGGCATCATTATAAGAATATTTGTTTCTTTTTTCATGGATATGGGTTCAGTGAGAAATTAAAAGTGCATAAAACAAACATGGCGGGTAAAGAGATCAATAAATTTAAAAAGACATGCATACCCTCAAAGAGAAAGTTAGTCGATGGGGACATTGGGTTGGCTCTTTTTCCTTTATTTTCTTTTCTTCCCCTCTTTTCTCTTTAATTTTCTTTTGGTGGCCATATGTATAGGGTTTCATGGGTCTAAAATTCTTTCTCCTCTAACTAATATATTTCATAATTTTTTCTTTTCACTTTAGCCATTTTTTTTAATCTCCATCAATTTCCTTGCATCCAAAATTTTATTTAAAAGAATAATATATTTTTTAAATAAAGGAAAAAACTATAACCCTATTACTTTATATTTTTTAAGAAACTCCCTATTTTACAATGCATTAGCATTCACCGTTCTAATAATAACTTTCCCCAATAGAATAATATATCACGTCTAATTAGATATCAACTACAATAATAATAAGCAAATTATTGGAGGCAATGCTTTAAAAAATGCTAACTATAATAACGGTGCGTGTTTGAACCTGAAAAAGGATTCCTAGGTTTAGCAAAAAGTACATATATCTTCAAATAACAGAATAAGCGCAAGACTATTCAATAAGTACTCCATTGATTAATTAAAGATCAATGTAGAACTTTATACATTGATACATTAGGATTATAGCGGGCGTAAAACGAATACAAGTCTACATTCTCAAAAGGGTAAAGAGAAAAATGAAGACCTTCTAATCCCAAGGGCCCAGGAGAAACCCCTAGGTGCCACCAAATAATGATGAATCACAACTATTTAAGAGTGGTACGTCATGTCACATATTCTCCAACTCAATCTTAGAAATGCATGACATGACTCCAACTATATTTCAAATGATCTTAGTAACCAGCAGATGAAACCAAAACATTATGCTCCTTTAAACGTTTCTGAAAATGTGCTAATCGGGTCTGTAACTGCATGATGCCAGCAGCCTTCTGAGAAAGAATGGCATTTAGTTTTGTTATATAATCATCCAGCTGATTCCCTGGTTGATCTGCTTCAACCAAGAGGTTCATCTCCTGTATGTGCAGCGGGGATAAACATGAGTACCAAAACACTAAAGGGCACTTCAAATTTAAATATAGAGACCATTTAAATACCTCTCTAACAATATTCATGGTCTCCTCTACTTGTGTCCGGTGAGCATTTACAAGGTCCTCTTCTTCCTGAAATAACAGCATATGCTTCAGCTAACATGAATTATATATAGAGTAAATGGTCAAATTAGTCCATGAAAGATCACTCGTTTTTCAAATTGGTCTCCGAAAATTTTTTTTAATCAAATTCGTCCTTTAAAGTTTTTAAATTAGTCATGTTAGTCTTTCCGTCACTGTTGTTGTTGATAGTGTCAAAATTTGCTAATATGACATGTTAAGTGACACTCCAAGTCTCCAACACACACCTAAGAGTTTTAATTGGCTATTGACATAATAAGTTTATGAAATTTGATCAAATCAAAACCTAATTGAGGGGAGAACTTGAAGCATTGAAATCCCTCAATTTGGGGTTGGTTTGATTTAATTTCATAAACTAATCATGTTAATAGTCAATTAAGATTCCTAGATGTGTGTTGGGGTGTCGCTTAACATGTCACATTAGCAAATTTTGACACCATCTACAAACAAAATGATGGAAGGATTAATATGACTAAGTTAAAATCTTTAAAGGACGGATTTGATTAAAAAAACCTTTCGGAGACCAATTTAAAAAACGAGTGATCTTTCAGGACTAATTGGACCTTTTACTCATTATATATATATTAAAACCATTCTCTCAGTAGCTAGAAAACTTACCTGTAAGAGTTCAGTTAAATCATCCTCTGAGTGCATCGTTTTAGGTTCAGATCTTGGAAGATCCTTCCATTTGACCTGACCACTAGGTTTCTTTAATTTGTCTTCAGTTGTAGCATATGATTCCACCTTTCCATTATTCTTCAGCGATGGTTTCACCTCCTCGTAGTAATCTTCAGGAGGACTGAAATCATCTCCATCATTTTCATCCTGCCATACCTCAGTTGTGCGATCCTCATAGGCTGATGCAGAAGACAATGGAACCGTGGTTGATTCTTTGAGGTTGATATTAGAAGATAAAACATCTTTCTTGGCATTATTCCCTTTTGACAGGCTCTTCACCCTGGGATTTTTCATTCATTTTTGTAATGGTGAAAGCATTAGTTTTCTGTTATCCAGCTGAAGGAGTAGGGGATATGAAACTAGATTTACAAAATTAAAATCTACTTTAGAGTATAGAAGATTCACCATTACCTGTCAGCATATCTTAATGTATTTAAAGTATGTTCACATGAACCAGAGCTTGGTGATATGCAAGATATCATAACAGTGCGCGAATTGCCAACAAATGAATCCCTCAAGACTTCAGTCAGTTTACTGCCTCTGAAAGGGATGTGCCCCTGATCATTATCAAGAGCTCTTATGCATTCCTTTAAGGCGAGTAAGCTTTTATTGATCTCAGCACCTTCTATTCTGCATCATATAATAATTTGAGGCAACCAGCGAAACAAGTTCATTAGGCTAATATATAAGAGTTATGCCTACAAGTCATCACAGAGATATATTGAAAGAAAAGAAGAAAGGAATACAGTAGCTAATTTAAGATGATACTAATAATAACTATATAGCCATCTATGTTTAATATAGTTTTGTTGTTTAAATTTCTTAGGAATTTCTTTCATAATTACTTATTTAACCTGAGATAACTAACAGCATAATTCATATTAAATTATACCTTGTTTGTTTGTCATTATCCGTGGTATCTGCTCCACGTTCACTTCCGGCAAGATCAATGAAGGAGAGCTTGCCAATGGGGCGGGGAGGTTTGGATTCATTGCCATCAATCAACTTCTTGATAGCAAGCTGAAGTATTGCATGTGACCGTGAAGATTCCTCGTTTGCACCTGTGGTGCCCGTACTTCTTGTGGCGTTTCCTTTTTCAATCAGTTCTTTGATTTGTTCTACGTCTGCTACTCGGTACTCTTGCAAACCCACAATGCAAACTTTCTGCTTACCATCCTCCCTCATGCAAAGTTTTCTGCAGAAGTACAACGTTAGCCCTCAAAATCACAGATTAGGGGGTCGAAACAAGAAGGTATTTAACTTACTTTCGGTCATTAAGGAGATCAAAAAGCTTCCCACCATAGATTTCAAAGAAACTCACAAACAGTTGATAACCTTGATTTCTGTAAGTATGATACATTAATCTCAAAATGTCCCTGGATGCTTTAAGTGGCAGTGGCTTCATAGTGTAAGTTTTTCCACTTCCTACATAAGCAGAAGACGGTATTTAGAAGTTACAATTGGGAAAAAATTATAGCGACCAGAACAGAGCTTGCATTTGCAGTTGCAATTGCCATAAAATATGACTGCCAGTGCCATCAGTAGGCCGTAACAGCAATTATTTCAAAATTGAGAGCCTTATAGTTACCCGTTTGCCCGTATGCAAAGCAAGTTGCTTTAGTACGTTCAAAGATTATTGGAACAATGGGCTCCACTGTTTCACGATACACCTAAAGAAATGAAAAGATTAAAATAAAAGTTAGTATTGACATAGATTGTCACTTCATTTATTTTAACTGGACATATAACTACATTATAGTTACCTCATCATTTGTAACCTCCTCGTTTAAGACAGCATCAAACACAAATTCATGCTTCTCCACATACTGAGTTAGGTCAACCTATAAAACATTAAGCATATAGATTTTAAGAGCTCAAAGAAAAACAAGACATCTACTACATTATTATGCCAAAATCTTTATATGAGAACTAACAAGGGAGGAAGTCCTGGCATTCTGGATAAATATTATTATTATTATGGTATTATGGTAATTGATATAGCGAAGCTAAAAAATATCTTAGTTACTAAAATAAGCATAGAATCATTTTCTATTTTGAACACATTGGCCGAACCATATTTGATTTCTTAGCTCACAACTCACTATTGTCATTTAAGGCAACTTAATCTTATTCTAGAACTTAAGGACAACCATACCGCATTGGAAGCATTGATTGCTAAAGCCAATTCCACTCACCTTCAGTTTAGTCTCATGCACCGTTAATGAATTGGAATATGTCTCTATAATGTCTTCCTCATTCTTTGCTAATTCCTTCTTATTTAATGGTCTCTTTCGAACCTGGAAAAATTGCAAAAGACAACATTAGAATTTAGAAAATATTAAAACTAGTGCTCTATCTTTCCATCCATCTATATACAAATTAGAAAGAATTCATTGTGAGAGAACCTACCACAACTTTGATCTTTGCTACAGAACTTGATTTTTCTTTGTCAACAGGAAAACTTTTCAAGACGTTTTCAGGAGCACGACCTCTGTTAGTCTGTTTGCCCATCATATAAGGTTCAGAATCATCAGAGCTTCTATAACGGGAAGGTTTATACAAGGAGTTGCCATCAAATGCATTTGTTGCTGGAATCTAGCAGGACACACAAATTACAAGCAAAATTTAAGCAACATTTCTCATGTGCATCTACTTACATCACAAACAGAAGATAATTTAAGATTTCATATATCTAAAACAAATCCAATCCTATACTAGATTAGGAACGCTATTAAAAGTAGCATCATATGGACAATCTTCAAAACATTAAATATGTGTGAAAACATAAAATAGAAAATTATTGAAATAATAACCTCGGGAATAAGCTCAGTGTCAAAAGAATGCAGATCCAACAGGCCGGGGCTGAAATCGCCAGGCGAATCCTCGTCATTCTTCTTCTGCGTGGAAGCACGGTAATTACCCGGAGGGGTTGAAGGCTCCATGTAGAACTCATTTCCTCCATTGAAGCTCCTCTGCGCATTCCTGTACATTCTCCCACCTCCTTGAGCTCCTCCGCCATAGAAGTTATAGTCCTGCTCCCGTTCCAAATCAAGGTTCAGCACCACGAGATCGTAAGCTGATCATCACGGATAGAGTGAAACAAATAGAAAAAGAGCAAAATGAATGATAAGATCCGAACCTGTAGCGGAGGAATGTTATTGGATTGAAGGTGCTGAAGGCCAGCGGATTGAAGCCACCTGCTATTGGAAGATCCGTCGAGAAAGTTGTCGGAGTACTGACGCTGATGGTGCACCCCCGCCGTACCAGATCTCTGCCTACCTCCTCCGTTCATCTTCCCCTCACTCGTCACTCGCACAATGCAGAAATCAGATCGGAAGGATCCTGAAGCAGAACCGTCAGCTCCAACTTGCAGAGTTTTGAACAAGTGAAGCAAGTGGTGTTAGTGAAATGAGCAATGAGCAATGGGAACTTGAGATTGAATTTTTTTTGAAGAAGGGAGAGAAAAGAGACCAGGCTCTCTCTCTCTAGATTGGCACGTGCCAAGTTGAACCGGCGTGTGACTACGAAAGACTGGGAGCATGGAAGAGAGTGAGGGAGCTTGGTGCTAGTAGAAACGACGCCGTAACATGGCGAGTAGGGCCTCCGTGTTGTTTTGATTTTTGAACAAATGCCGTCCCACATGGGTGGGGACCACCTGTATCGTTGCGCGCTTGGCTTCACATTCAAAATTTTTGCTACCTTCCACGAGATATTGCCACGTGGCATCTTTAAGGCTTTGGGTTTGGCATTCCGGGTAGCATACAACAATTCACGGCGCTGCAGTGTGTTCTGTTTGGGCCCACTGGCCCATGTTTTCCGGCCCTTTCTCCTTCTTTCATAGCCTGGCCTGTCTGCTATATCCGTTTTTATTTTTAGTTTTTACTAATTCTCATCCTCAATCATAATTTTAAACCTCTTTTCTCTCTTTTGTTAATAATCGTTTGTTCTGGTCAGATGACTTGTTATTTTTGGACAGAAATTCCATATTGCATTAATCAAATGTTTAGGTAGAAAGAGGCAAAACAAGAAGCTAGAACTAGAAGAAGTTAATGGTTTGGTCTGATTATCCCCACAAAGTTTCAAAGCCCAATATCTAGTGGGCTAGTAGCTGTATCAGATAAAAAGAAAAAAATAAGGTCCAAAAAGAAAATTTCTGTGATTTTTATTAGTTATCGGTTATTATCGCCGAGCCAAGATGCTAACTGGTAACTGCTAAGTAATGGATGTGGGATATGGGCATATGGCAGTAATGAAATCATTTATTGCCACCAAAAATGTTGTCGTAAACGTGTCATGATAGAATATTGGAGCACATCGTACTGTACGAGAGAGAGAGAGAGAAGGGTAAGTTACCTTTTGAAGTTGAGTTTACCTAAAACTAAAAACGCTTCTTTGAACATTGATTTCGAAAAGGAAGGAAAGCAACTGCCAAAAGCAAGACACTAATAAAGAAAACGAAAGCATCTTCCTCTTCCCACCCAAGCAATAATTATTAACCCTAAACCCCTCCGAACTAAACTTCTTCCTCATTGCATCGCCATTCATGGACGAGTATCTAATTTTTCTCTTCCTTCTTCGCTTCACATTTCTTAATTTCCTTTCAATTAAAGTAAATTGAGCTGTTTTTTGTTTCACAGATCACAGGAATATCCAAAGGATTACTACTCGAACGCGCAGACGGTGAGAGTGCCGTCTTCTTCCAGCTCATCGGCGACGACGAGCGTGCACGTGACGGCACTGGACGGTCTCGTTAACGTCAACTCGCTCTTCACCATCGCCGTGTTCGTCGGCCTCTCCCTCACCACGCCGGGACAGCGCAGCCTCGAAAATCGTTCCTCGTGCGACGCCGGCGTTGACATCGCCAAGAAGCTTCTCGTCTTCGAGGTTGTTTCCTTCAGCTTCTTCCTGTTCTCGTCTCTGGTGGCGCAGGGACTCAAGCTCGCCCTCAACCTCCTCAACAGCAAGGAGGTTGATGATGCTTTCCGTGCACACATCAACCTCAAGGTGCTCCGTTTCGGTATGCTTGGCTCCGCCATCGGCTCCGTCATGGGATGCCTCTTCTTGGTTCTTTCAATGGTGAATGTCATCGAGATCCGCCTCGGGATGCTCTCTTGTGGCAGCAAGTCCGCCTCCCATGCCGTTGCCGTCATGGTTGTTTTGGTCTCCTCTGCTCTTTTGGTTTATATCTCCACTGCGATCTATGCTTTTACTCATTGATTGATTGAAATTTGAATGAATGAAATGCTTTCTCTCTTTAAATGGAATGGCTTCTAACTTCTATTATAAGTTTTGTAATTTATATTTGGTATGCTTGAATCAGTTGAATGTTTGGATAAAGGGAAAATTCTAGAAATGAAGAATTAATCAGTGAAATGAAAATCACATTGCTGAATTTTTGTGAGTTTAGGACATTTGAATGGTTCAGTTACTATTAAAGAAGCACCTGAGAGTAATCTCATAAGCTGAAAACACAGCACCATTCACTATGAAAGCTCTAGCAACAGCTGTTCCTAAACCTCGCCACAACACAACATAGCCTTCCTCTTTTATGCTCTTTTGGAGACAATCTAGGATACCATTGTATTTAGAAGAATGAAGTGTTTGAGCCTGGATTCTTGTCTTTATAACATCTAAAGGGTAGCTGAAGATCCAGCTAGATACCCCAGCTAATCCCCCTGCTACCAGCATAGTATTCAAGCTTTCCTCAGAACTTTTTCTGCAGCCAGGGTGAAGTAGTTCCCTTGCATATTCGTATGTCCAGAAGTACAAACCATGTGCAGGTGCATCTCTCAACACAGTAATGCTGAGTCCTCTGTAAATTCCGCGGAAACCTTCGGTTTTCAATATGTTCTTAGCAACCTTTATGGGACCCTTTTCGGCTTCAGATAATTGGCTTGTGTCGCGCACCTGAAGGCGAATTTTCACCAACTCAATAGGGGAAAGCAGTATGCTTTGGAGAGCACCGGTACCAACTCCTCCTAAAGCAACAGCCTTAAGAGAAGGAGGGTCATTAAAGGAAACTGGTGAGCAAAATGCTCTTGACAACACTGCATAACTTTGGAAAACCATAGCGTTCTGCAAAATGAATAGCAAAGCAATAGCTTTGATTAAACAGAATGAGGAAATGCTGTTTAAATACAGTTGTGGAATGGATGTGAAAAGTTGACCTGAAAAGTGACAGAAGCCAAAGGTGCAGCCATGCCGCGGTAAAGAGAAGTTAGTCCTTCCTTGGCTACCACGTTTCGAAGGATGGTGATAGCGGAGCCGGCTCTTGAATTCTGCTGCTGCAAGATTCGGAGGGTGTCCAAGGGGTAACCGGAGATTATACCGGCAATGCCACCAATGCCTCCTGCCACAAACTCTTTCCCGGAACTGCTAGCAAGAAATTCTGGCCAGAAATCCATCGTCACCCTTTCTTTCACTGATCAATTTCAGAATTCCTAGTACAGATGGAAAAAAAGAAACACACAATAGCCTTAACCTATGTTGAAACAAACCAAAAGCCTAAGTTTGTTGTTTTGGCCTCATTTAATCTCAGTTGGGAACACAACTAATACATTAGATTACAGCCAACAATATCTAAACACTAAAATCCAGAGTTGGTGTCTCCATAAACTACCATGTTCAAGTGTTCCTAAACCATCTTCCTGTTGAGCCCCCAAATAAAAAATTGCACGCTTTCCCCTAATGTGTCACACTATTAATTTCTTGTGACATTAGAATATGTTAACTACACATAAATTTGGAAATATATTTTGTTTTTAAAGCAGATACTGAACAATTATGGTATTCCCTTTATGCCATTTTTAGAAATTTAATATTCATTTTTATATGATATTAATGTAAAAGATATTATACCTTATTCTAAAAGACAAAAGATTTTTATTTTTTTTTTGTCCACAGTATTCCTAAATTCGGCAGGTCAAGGACTGGCCAATGTGTTGTTACATGCATAAGGCGGAATTCGAATCCCCGATACTTATTTAAGTAGACTAGTGAGCTAACTATTAGACTAACCAAGTTAGTTAATAAATTTTATTGCCAATGTTTGATCTTACTAAATTTTAATTCATTTAATTTGGTCAATCTAATTAATTAACATAATCAATATATGTCAAATAGTACAAGATGATCATCTAATTAACTGACGCATAATATACAAGTTGAGAATTGAAACTCCTTGAACTCGACTAAATCTCTAAAGTGGTTATTCATATTCACGATTTTCATCATTTTAGCCTCTCAAAACTAAAATTCACTATATTAGTCTTCAAGATTCAATTATGGGCACTATATTGGTCTTTAGACTCTTTCTAACAGAGTTAGCAAACGAAATGCTGAGCTGGTTCTGACTTGTCACGTTAGACTAAATAATGTTGTTTTGTTTTGGCGCTTAAACGAGACAAAAACAAGAAGACGAAGAAAAGTTTATATAATGTACAAACCATTTTATTTCCTCTCATTTTTTCAAAACGACCTCATTTTTGTCTTGTTTAAGCGCTAAAACTAAACAACATAATTTAGCCTTTGTGTCTAGCGTGGCAAATCAGAGTCAGCTTAGCATTTTGTGCGTTGGCTCAACGCCGATAAAGATCCAAGGACTAATATAATGTCTGAAGTTGAATCTTAAAGACTAGTATAGTGAATTGAATGAGACTAAAATGATAAAAACCGTGAATCTCATAAACTACTACATGGTGTTTGATCCCTGCAAAGAGATCTCAACTTTGATGGATACACTAGTGCTGAACTTCATGGTGAAGAATGGTGGTCGCTTTAGGTGAGCAAGATCAATTGCATCATTTTAGAGCAAACAAAAACATCTTCCATAGTTGGTTTGTCTACTGCACAATCTTGTACACACAACAAAACAGAAATGAGTTGATGTAAATATGCATGGAACACACATTAATAAGTACAATTGTGTTAGGACTCCCAACATACCTTATAAACAGGACCAAAATCACCCTCTCCCACCTTATTAATGGATGAGAAATTGTTTGAGGCTGCAATGTTGCTTTCAAAACTGAATACTTTCACCTCATTACTTGTCCTTTTTTCTAGTTTGATGTTTTCTGTTTTGTTTGGATTCACTCCATTGGGTTCAGTAAATGATATCTTTTTGTCCAATTTTCCATCCACTATTATTGATATGAAAAGAATGATAACAACATGTAATTAGAGAATCACAGTAAATGATAACACTATTTTAAATTATTAATTATGTTGGAACTTGGAAGTTGAAACTACCTTGTGATTTATCTTTTCTCCTTGAGACACAACATAAGCAGAGGATAAAACATGTTATTGCAAATGCTGCTCCAACCCCAACGATAAGCCATATCCACCATTTGTTTGCTGACAAATACAAACAAGTCCATAAAACAATTGGCATTCTTTGCATACATTTTCATCTTACCTAAATGAAATGCTAAATTTTCACTTCTAGAGATACTTAACAGAACAAGGACTCTGCAGGGTTTGAAGTTTGAACCTGATCATACCTTTGTGTTCATCATTTCCTCTGCATTCAGTATTGTTCTGTTGTGTGCAAGAAAAACTTCTGATGTAGTTGCTGTATCCAGTTTGTTTATCATAGTATGTTGTCCACAGCATCACACCTCCATAGTTAGGTGACTTCCTTATGACAGGTAGAATGTCTGTTACCAACACATTAACTGGAACATAGCCATTGCTTGCAGCTTCACGAGACGCCGGTAATCCCAAAAAGACTTTCCCATTTTTCACAGATTTAGTCCATTGATTCCAAGAGTTCAACAAATTGTTGACATCACCATCTTCATATTCACAACCAGGATTGTTGTAGAACTGGATCCAAACATAGTCAAAAATCTCTGTGGAAAGTGCAATGCCAAGTTCAGCATCAGGAAATGGACACTGAGGTGCTGCACTTAGGTAAACCTTTCTTGCCTGCGTGCTATGCGACTCGAGGTAGCGCGCGAGCTCCTCCCAGTGTTCTGGTGGCGAAATCTCAATGTCAAAGTCAATTCCATCTAACACAGCATCCCCTAACGGACGCGACGAGGGAGATGACTTGCCACCCAAGAAACTGTTCCACAAGTAATCAGAAACATTCTTGGCATCATCAGAGGAAGCTAGGCTGTAATTCCCATCTGCTCCTCCAATTGAGAGCAACACTTTGATCCCTTGCATTTGGCAATTCTTTATGTCTGTGCTCAATGTTCTGCAACCATCCATAAGAGGGTCACAGTGACTTGCAAGATTAATGGTAGGTACTGTTCCATTTCCAAAATTGTTCAAGAAGGCTAAGATCACATAGGAGTATTTTCCTGTTGAACATGTTTCTGTTAAGGTACCTTCTCCATCATTTTGACCCCAGTAAATGGCAATATCATTGTTTGAATCTGCTACAGAGTTTTCAAGCAGTAGAAGGAATAACAAGGAAGAGTGAAGAATTCTTTTAATCATCTTTGTTTCTGTTTTATCAACACAATATCTTCTAATCCACATTACTAATAAGGTAATAAACTTTATAATATCGTTTGATTTTGAATGATACATCATTGAACCAATCGTCATGTTTTATATATCTTTTGAGGCCGGCAATAAAATTCATCAAATAAGAACATGAGTGCCAACTGCCAAGTAGTATTTAAGTTAATGTTTCTCTCTTTTTTTTTTTCCATAAAATATTAGTAAAAGTGGATTAGATCGATGATTGGTTGATTCTTGCTGGCATCTAAAACTATGTTTTGATAAAGTGACAGAAAATTTTGCCTAAAAGGGTATATAATTCAGAGAATAATATTGCATAACGTGAGAGAAATAAATTAAGAATAAAGAGCAGGTAAAGTAACTCGAGAATTTTTCAAACTTTGAAACTTTAAATAACTGAATATATATCCATCACTTCTAACTTTATCTATTTGAGGGATTCAATTCAATCAAATTCAGATAATGAATGAATGAATATGCAATGAACCCCACACTTGGCAGCCTCAATTGGACACGAAACTTTGGCAATGCCAAATGCCTCACTCTTGTCATTGAATATTCTTTTCCTTTTAGCTTTCTCTGCCAGCAACCTAACAATTATTATATTCGTTTTTATCTGAAAGAATATATTATAAGTGGGTAGGGAATACAAGGCAAAGTAGATAAATTCATTCACATAATAATATAATATCTATCTGAAATTAAAGTTAATTCTTATTTTTTTAACCAATAATTTTTAATAAATAACATAGATAACAAATTAACAGACTGTATACCACATTGTCCTTGAAGCATGGCCATTTCGCTGCGTATCGAACATATTTCAAGTACTCATCAATAGTCGTCCAATATATGTATATGCTATATTCAATCGTATCTTAATAATAAAAAAAATATTAGACATATTTAGACGCACCTAAATATTATTACATATATTTTTAAAATTAATTTAAAAATAGCATATATAATTATTTATTAAAATAAAAAATTTAAATATTTTATAAATAAAAATAAAACATTAAAAATAATTAAAAATTAATTTATATTTTAATATAAATAAAATATCAAAATATTATTATAATTTATCTAAAAAATATTCTATATTTTATATATATGAGTATCCTATATCTTATAAGATTTTAAAATTCATATATTAGCATGATCCGTATTATAAGTCCAGTATTAGAGTCAGTGTCCGTGCTCATAAGTAGTCATAAATTAGTATTAAACTCCAAAAACTAAAAATAAAATAAAATAAAATTCACAACTTCATGCACTAAATTCTTGTCCGTATGTACTTGTTTCCTTGCGACTCATCAGGTGGCGGCACAAAAAATTTGTGTGTTTGACTTAGAAAGCGAATAAAGAGAGGCACGTATCTAAGCAATGAAGAATCTCAGCAGCAACTTTAGGATCCTGAAATACACCTGGCACTTACTTGTTCATTCTCTCATTCATTCTTTTCTTCCTTTTTTGCGAAATTATTGTAGATTCTCTCTACTGAATAGTGACCATTTCCATCTCTCTTTCTCTGTTACGTTTTGCATTATATTTCCCTTCTTGATTTTCCATTTTTCTTGTTATCAAGCAAACACCTATTTTTAGCTTTCTATAACCAAGCCAGCCATTTCTTTTTCTCTCTCTCTTTCTTTCTTTGTGGCTTTAGGTTCTCTCTCATATTCTGGATTTTTGGAGGAGCTTCTTTCATGCATGCATGCACGCTGGTTCTTGTTACAACTTGATCTTTCTTTTGCTCTTTTCAATAATCACGTTATCTCTTTAGATTCTCGGGGACAAAAGAAAAAAGAATGCTTGAGAGGATGTTCAAGAAGAAAGTCTATTCAAAATGGTAAACAAATTCGACAATGGTTTTGTGCTTAATCTTTCTGCTACCGTTTAATTTGCCCCTGATTATGGTGCTAATCTGGATTAATTATATTTTGGCAACAGCAAAGCTTATGCGAGATTAACAACGACGAGATTAGAGACCATACGGAAGAAGAGGAACGCAGTTGAGAAGTTTCTTAAGAAAGACATTGTAGACCTTCTTAGCAGCAACCTTGACTACAATGCATATGGAAGGGTAATTTAGTCATTCTCATCATTCATCATCATCATAATACATTGTTATTAATTAATGATTAATGATTAATTCCTATTTGATTTGAATATTTGCAAATGGAACAGGCTGAAGGGCTTTTGGTGGAGCAGAATATGTCATCTTGCTATGAACTAATTGAAAAATACATTGAATGCATTTTGGATCATGCTAAAGACCTTTATGATCAGGGGTATGTTCTGTTTTATTTACTAATTTCTGCTACATTATTTGCACCATTTAGAGAAATTCTTATAATAAACTCGCCCTATGTTACATAGCCGATCCCAAGCCCGGAAAAATAAAAAAGGTTGTTAGGCCTGTGATAGCGAATGTAAAACTGCGTCGCATCCCAATGCATGACCACGACTCAATGACATATTTGGATCCATGTAGGGTTGTGTTAGGGCTGCCACATGCAACTTAAAATTTTGTGGTATCTTTGATTCATGTTAAGAATGTAGCTAAGTAAGGGAAATTCTTAAATGAATGTTTTTATTTATTAACAGAGATTGCCCTGAGGAATGCAAGGAAGCTATACCTTCATTGATATATGCTGCAGCAAGGTTTTCTGATCTGCCAGAACTGCGCGATCTCAGAACTTTGTTTACAGCCAAATATGGTGCTTCCCTTGAACCATACCTAAGTAAAGAGGTAAGAAAGTAATTAATTATTGTTCACAACCATTGAGAATGTCTTAGTTTCTACCACTCACTTGAACATTTAATTTGGTCAGTTTGTTAAAAAGTTGAGGAAAGATCCCCCTTCAAAGGAAATGAAGATTCAGTTATTGAGTGATTTAGCAAAAGAGTTCTCTATACAATTTGATAGCAAGGCTTTAGAACAAAAACTTCACTCACTACCACCACTTTCTGTGTCACATGAAGTAAGCAACTTAACCTTCACTTTATTTATTACAACTATAAACTATTACATTGCTTGCTACCAATCTTATATAATATATACTAATAACAAGTCACTAGTTTCAGGGAAAGGCTAAAGATGATGCAGGAAAGAATGATACTGAGAAGAGTAATGATGGCAGCAAAATCTCTAATAATAAGGGTTCGGATGAAGATGGTAGCAACAAGAGGAGGACATTGTCCTTTAATGTTGTACCACCACCTTATTATGTGACACAAAAAAACAATGCAGAAAACATCATGGTGTATGATAATAATAATAATAATAATAATAATAATAATAATAATAATAACACAGCAACAGCAGTAGCAACGAGTGAAAAGGATTCATCAAAGCCAAAACCAAGATCAATGAGGAGGATCAAGCCTAATCCGCCACCGTATGATAATGGGCAGAGCATTATAAGAAGAACTATATCGGATTCATGTGACACTAAAACAGAAACAACAACAACTACTTCAAATCCAGTGGGAAGATCAACTTCCTTGAGTTCTCATCCAAGGCTACCCGATTATGATGACATTTCTGCTCGTCTTGCAGCTCTTAGACGCGCACATAACCATTAGGATATACATTTTTTGATGCGTGTGTTAGACTTCACATACTAAATGCAACAAATTATGATGATCAAATTATAGATGCAGGATTTAATGTTGATCAATTACTATTATTATTAGTGTATACTTTTCTTCCCCACAAATTATCAAGAACACGATATTATTCACAATACAAAATAATTTACGTTAATATTATACCCTCTAATAATATATTACAAAGTAATATGACTTTTTTAATAAAAAAAATATAGGGAGCCAAATAAGAAAAAGTATTCTTTTTAAAAATGAATTATTTTTTTTTAAATGCTAATATTACTTTGTTTTTTAAAAAAAATAAGTAAAAGACGTTTTTAATATTTAAAAATTAAAAAAAAATTATCTACATATAAAATAATTTTTGTCAATTAAAATTTAAAAGAAAAAAAAATTTTAGAAGTCAATTCAAGACTCATATATTATAGATCCTTACATTTGTTTAGATGGATGAGTGAATTCACTACTCCATTGGTTTTATAGACTGGACAATTATACGGTAAATTATTGATGAATGCAATAATTAGAAAAACATTGTAGTAATTTAAAAGTTAGAGTGACTAATTAGAAGCATGACTGCATGAGTAGTGATGATTGGAATCAAGTGCGGGTATTCCTTGTGAATAAACATACTCCTTCAAAACCATTGGGCCGGTCCCTTACGGCCCAAAATGAGAATGGAGCGGCCCAAAGGATACCATCTTATGCAGAGGCAAGTTTGCGTGGTGGACCGGTGGTAGAAGAATGCAGATGGAGGAGGAGCACGTGATGAGCGAGGTCCACTTAGGATGCCCACCTGGTCTTTCAGATTCTCATATTTCTTGACCAAAAAAAAAAAATCCTCATATTTCAACATTCACCGTTCGTCTTGTTCCGTTTCCACAGCGCAAAGAATTATATGTCTTAAAAATATAATTTAATTAATATATGTCTTAAAATTATATATTAAAATGATTATTATTAGTAAAAATTTTAATCTTTACTTTAATAAATAAATAATAAATGTTCATACCCTGGCCCAACGTTAAGGCTCAGGATCCAAGTAAAAAGGTCCAACCTAAAAGAGTTGAGCCTCACCTTACACCAAACCAGACACTACGAAGTCGGTGATCATCACGACTTGCTCTAGAGAAGTCGAAAAAGGGGATTAGCTGGCAGATAAACCCTCCTTCCAGGATAACTGCTCCTAGAATCTCTTTAACCACTTCCAAAAGTCATATCTCAACTTCCCTAAGATAAAGGGATGGTTACTCCCCTTAAAAGGTGGAACTACTCCAACGGGTGGTTATTGGTTCACCACTATAAATATCCTGACACTCTTCACGTATCTCTAAGTCCAATACTCTCTAGACCTGTTTTGCTCCCCTTGCTGACTTTGGCATCGGAGTGTCTTTGCAGGTACCATTCCCTATTCTCTTACAAACAAGTCGGACGGAGCCTTGGATCGTCAACCCACTTACAGACCTCCTCTTTCAGACGATTGGACCAACCAATACAGTCCAGTCCATTAATTTCCGGTTACCCATCGGAACAATAAATATATTAAATAAAATTTTATATTTTATATTTTTTATACAAATTTTATTAATTAATATTATTATTAATATGTGCACTTAGAACGAAATCACAATGTTAACTAAATTTAAATTAAAAAACTTTAAAATATTACTCCTTTAGAGCAACTCCAATAGTTGCTTTTTTGGAGTTCCTGATACTGTTCACGTCAGTAAAAATAAGAACTAACCATTGGAGTGAGTTGAGAAAAAATGCTTTCTCTTGGATCAAGAAAGGGAGTCCCTCTGAATGGGGACTCCTATTGTTCAATAATTATATAAAATAAATAATTATATAAAATTTTAATTAATTAAATAATTATATTAAATAATTAAATAATAATTAATTTAGTAATAATTATAATAAATAATTATATTTTTATTTAATTAATAATTTATATTAATTATTTAAATAATAATTAATTAAGTAATTAAATTATAATTAATTTATTAATAATTATAATAATTAATTAGATTAAATAATTAAATTTTTATTTAATTAATCATTTATATTAATTATTTATATCATAATTAATATTAAATATTATTTATATTATTATATTAAATTATAATTAATTAAATTTACTTACATTAAAAAATACATTTAATTTTTACACTTTATAAAATAAATTTTAGTTGGATTGGTTATTTTTATTTTTAAAATTTAAAATGCTAACTACATTATTAAAATTAGCAGTTGTAAAATTAGCCGTTGAAAACTTTAATTAGTGTAATCTCGAATTATATATTATGTATTATTGTTATATATAAATTTATTTAATATTAATATCTTTTAATAGTGAATTATTTTTAAATTTAAAAATTTAAATAATATTATTGAAAAAAATTAATTATATTAATTTTAAGTATTTTAATTAATTAATTAAGTGGGACCACAATAGGGACTAAAGTTAGTTCCTCCTAATGGAGAAGAAAGAGATGCTTTGAGTTCCTATTTACTGTTTATGACGCAAAAGCTGATGTGGAGTTACTTTTTATGACAGGTGGACCATAAATAGGGATTGAGATGAGTTGCTTACTGGAGATGGTCTTAAAATATCTGAGAATGGCTCTACCTTATCCATTACTGCGTCTGTTGCACTGTGCATCAATCCCTAATTTTGCCCAAAACTTTAAACCCATCTGCACTCATTAATCTCATTCCTTACTACTCGACTTATTTTCTTTAGTGCCAGGGTGTTTCGGTGAGTCAATTGTTCCGGAACGTTTTGATTCGATTTTTTATTTATTTTATCTCTTTTTTTATTTATTTTTTCTAACAAATATAAATTGTATACTACTATTGACCCAGAAATAAAAATAGTGAGAGTGACCTTTTTTGTTGAGAGATAGATTGGAGCAATTGGATTTTGATCCTAAAAAGCATTCTCCTGAGTATAACCCCATACTTTAGCATATACCCACTGTTTTGTCCGCGCCTCCTCCAGAAAAGCATTGCATTGGAAATCCATTGCCGGCTCCAGACAAAGAATCGAGTGGAGTTCTTTTTTCCCGTCTCTTTCTCCACTATTCGAATATAGTATTACTTTCGGCTGCTTTAGCAGGTTTGTTTTTGGAAATTCATACCCATCATATGGCCGACGCCATTGTAAGATACTTCGAAGCGGAAGAAACAACGGGAGGCCCACGGATGACAGGTAACGAGACGGCACAACAGAAATCATGGCAGAGAACCCACACTCTCTCCGGGCAACTAGCGAGACTTCTGGCTATGCTAGTGCCCTGTGTTATATAGATTATTTTTTTATCAATAATAGGTTTATTATTGTAATTATTTTTTAGTGAGAATACATAAAGAGTATATAGTATATAAGGTGTAATAACTCAACAAATATTTTCTAAGAAAATTTTTCGTGTAATTATTTTTTAGTGAGAGTACATAAAGAGTACATAGTATATAAAATATAATAACTTGACAAATATTTTTTAAGGGAATTTTTTATTCTCTTCAAAGAACTTATTTTTCTCCCTCTCTTAATCCTTCTGTTTCATAAAACCACCAATATCACACCTTGAAAAACTTAAGGCATTAGATTTTCTTTATGGTGCGATGAGCGTGAAGAGCAATCAAACTGTGAATCAAATTAAAAAAAAATTGTAAATTGAGATTCAATCCAATTTTGCCATCTTCTTTCTATCTCTAATTTTTCATGAGAGGCTCTATCTCAGTGGGAGTATCCATTGTTTTGCCCGCGCCTCCTCCAGAAAAGCATTGCACTGGAAATCCATTGCCGGACGAAAAATCGAGTGGAGTTCCTGTTTCCCGTCTCTTCCTCCACTATTCGAATATAGTATTGCTTTCGCTGTTTTAGCAGGTTTGCTTTTGGAAATTTATACCCATCGTATGGCCGACGCCATTGTAAGATACTTCGAAGCGGAAGAAACAACGGGAGGCGCACGGATGGCAGGTAGCGAGACGGCACAACAGAAAATCACGGCAGAGAACCAGCACTCTCCCCGGGCAACTAGCGAGACTTCTGGGTATGCTAGTGCCCTATGTTATATAGATTATTTTTTTTTATCAATAATAGGCTTATTATTGTAATTATTTTTTTAGTGAGAATACATAAAGAGTATATAGTATATAAGGTGTAATAACTCAACAAATATTTTCTAAGAAAATTTTTCGTGTAATTATTTTTTAGTGGGAGTACATAAAGAGTACATAGTATATAAGGTATAATAACTCGACAAATATTTTCTAAGGAAATTTTTTATTCTCTTCAAAGAACTTATTTTTCTTCCTCTCTTAATCTATTCTGTTTCATCAAACCACCAACATCACACCTTGAACAACTTAAGGCATTAGATTTTTTTCGTGGTGCGGTGAGCGTGAAGAGCAATCAAGCTGTGAATCAAATTAAAAAAAAATTGTAAATTGAGATTCAATCCAATTTTGCCATTTTCTTTCTATCCCTAATTTTTCTTTCGACATTTTCTTTCTCCCATTCTTACCTCTTCCTTCAAACTCATCCAATAGAGTTTGATGAGAGGCTATTTCGCAAGATTATTTCTTGGTGAACATAGCTGTTCCGATCAACGAGTTGGAAGGAAGAAGATCTATCAACGGCAGCAACATAACACCACCATCAATCACATGATTACTGAGGGGCATGATGATATACTCAGTGACAAACAATCCCAGCTCAATTGTCTTCAAGAGAAGACTGGAATATCAAGATCTGGAGATTTGCCTTGTTAGAGTTGATAAAAAATAAAAGTGTGCAGCAACAATCTCATAATATGACCTTTTTAATAATATATCCTTTTTAAAACTGAATTTTTTTTCTAAATACTAATATTACTTTGCTTTTTAAAAAAAGGAGAAGTAAAAGACATTTTTTATTTTTGTCTATTAAAATTTAAAAGAAAATATATTTTTAAAAAGGCAATTCAAATTAATCCTTATATTTGTTTAGATAGATGAGTGAATTCAATAATTCATTAGTTATAGATTGGACAATTATACACATATACTCGGGTGTACATCACACTGTGAATTGTTGATGAATGCAATAATTAGAAAACATTGTAGTAATTTAGAAGTTAGAGTGACTAATTAAAAGCATGAGTAGTGATTAGAATCGAGTGCGGGTATTCCTTGAGAATAGGCATACTCCTTCAAAGTCATTGGGCCGGTCCGTTACGGCCCAAAATGAAAATGGATCGGCCCAAAAGACACCATCTTATGCGGAGGCAAGTTAGCGCGGTGGACTGGTTGTAGAAGAATGGAGATGGAGGAGGAGCACGTGATGAGCGAGGTCCACTTAGGATGCCCACCTGGTCTCTCAGATCCTCATATTTCAACATTCACCGTTCGTCTTGTTCCGTTTCCACAGCGCAAAGAAGAAGAATCAGTGGCATGTGAGAGTCTGCAATTTGATGATGATGGTGACCTCCTTCTTCGTAGAAGCAGCACTGTGAGAATCAGAATCCGCCATAATATCACTTCTTCAATTCCCAATGTTGGTCTCCAGGTAAACACTAATTACTTTATAGTTAATACTAGCTTCATTTTTATCCTTTTTCCTTTTTCTTGTTTTATAATTTATTATTTTGTTTTTCAGGTATGGAGAGCTGAATTGGTATTATCTGACTTCATATTGCATAAAGCATTATGTTCATCTGAATTCCGTGGAGTTGTTGCATTGGAACTTGGTGCTGGAACTGGTATTTTCACTAATTCTCTTCTTGACTTTCCCAATTAGGCTCCTTTTTTATATGATTTTGCAATTATAAACCCTGAATGAAAGCTATGACTACTTGATTATGTATGTGATGTTTTATGTTTATGATTTCAAGCTTTCAAATCCTTTTCCAGGTTTGGTGGGTTTATTACTTGCACGTGTTGCAAATGCAGTGTTCCTAACAGGTAATGTGCCTTCTTTTACTTTGGTGCCATCCATGCATGTATGTTGTTTATTTCCTTAATTTGGTTGAAATTCTTGTAATCTTAAGTTTGATTGTCTTGTGTAATTGCATCTTTCAGACCGGGGTAATGAAATTCTTGAAAACTGTGCAAAGAATGTTGAGCTTAATTTTGGATTATTGAATTGTCAAGCTGGAATTCATGTACGAGAACTTGATTGGTTTAATTGCTGGCCTCCACAACCAAGAATAGGAGAGGATCCTTGCACACCAAGGTAAAGTTTTTTATTTTAATGAATTAGTTTCCAGGCAACTATGAGTCTCTATATGTTTTTCAATATTTTTCCTTTGGTTAAGGATACCTTGGATGAACATAACTAACTTTAGATCAATTACATATCAAATGCACATCACAGTCACTTTATGGCTTCATCATGCAGTTATTCTTGGACATCCGGCGAGATTGAAGATGCAGAGAATGCTACTTTGTTGGTGGCAGCTGATGTTATTTACAGTGATGACCTTACCGACGCATTCTTCAGCACCGTAGAGGGATTAATGTCAAAGGGCTCAAAAAAGGTATATGTTCTTACTGATTCTATATGCAAATTCTGTTTGATTGGCCCCATTTTTGAGTTTGAGGGATTTCACATGTCAAGGGTTTCAAATTGCTTGACTTGCTCCATCTATTATTTAGGTGTTATACTTGGCATTGGAAAAGCGCTACAACTTCAGTCTTTCTGACCTTGACATAGTTGCAAATGGATATTCACATTTTCGAAACTACTTCAAGAATGAGGATGGTAAGCTCATAGTGGAATCCATATTTTTTTTAATGCACTTTAAGTTTTAAGCTGATGTAATTACTGAGTTTATGCAATGCTTAATGCACACGATTTATTGCAGAAAATGAAGAAGGCCTTGACTCTGTAAGCATGAGTAACTTTGTTGGGAAGCTGATAGACATGTCTCAAATTCCACAATATGTTAGAGAGTATGAAAGAGGACATGAAGTTGAGATTTGGCAGATCAAATATTGCGGACCTAAACATGAAGCCTCAGTTACCCGGGGTTAAAATTTTCAAGTAGAAAGAAATCTCTTACCATTGTTGTTTATGTATCTTAACGATTAACATCATCCAATTCATTTTTCCGATAGGAATGAATTTACTAAGTTAAGACAGTGAGTGGTGCATGGAAAGTACCAAGTCTGACAGCTAGTGACAACGATGCCATAATCTCAATCGGTCGTTGAGTTTTAACCAATTAAAGAAACGGTTTAAAAAAGACCAATTTATTGCCATAGGCATGTAAGGTAAGTTTCCAATTTTCCATCATGATTCCGAATTTGTGATAATGAGTCACCAACCATGTAGAAAGTAGAATCGCTTTTCTCAAGAGGAGTTGTATTTTGCTCAATATTAGTATCTGTGAAGCATAGCGTTAGCATAATTCTTAGATTTTACAAAGAAACAAAGGAGAATTTATTAGAATAAAGAAGAAACAAGATTTTAAAGAAAGAAAGTAATTGTAGCCATATATTTACGTAATAAATAATACTGTACATATATTTATGTGATAGATGTTAAAAACTAAGGGTTTAGCTAACAAGTATAATTACTAGTAGTAAAAAATTTTAAAATTGATAATTTTAACCTATAGTTAAGGTGTGAGATGTGAGTCTTATTTTACAAGGTCATTGTGTGAATTCCGATTAATTATTAATTAATTAATTTTTAATCATAATTTAGATTAGATAGAATTTGAAAATAAAATCAAATCAAATTAGTTTATAGTGCAAAAAAGCAGTTCTACTTTACATAGTTTAATCATTTTTTCTCTTTTGACCAATATATATATATATATACAGTGATTCTCTTGTTAGCTAGCTAGCTAGTTATCATGGCATGGGATTGGCGATGGCGTCCCCTTATGCACTCCATTCATTTGTTCCTGTTGATTGCCATTATTAGCTTAGGGACTTGTTGGTGGCTATGGCTCCACAAGACAGCATATGCAGTATCACCACCATCTTCCATTCTATGGATGATCTGTGTCGTTTATATTCTCCATGCTATCGTCGTCTTCCCAGTGACCATCGACACGATGCAATTTTTACAAATCCCCAGACTCAGCTTTTCTGTGATTGCGAGAGCTAGTTTCTCATTCTTCGTTTCAATTTCCTTTGCCACTCTGATTGCTGTGGCCGCACTTGAACCACCAACAGTCTCTTTCACTGCCAAACTAACCGGCTACTCAATTATGAACTTCTTTGCCAGTGCCTTGATGATTTCCAGTTTCCATGTGGTTCCTCATGATGAATTCGAACATAGAACGATTGTTCCCAAGCAGCGTTTGTTAGATTATATCACATACATTATTCCTGTTATATCCTTGTTGCATGCCATATATGCAACGTGTACCGGTGTGCGATTAGCAGCTGCTTCTCACGCAGTAGTTGCTACGACTGAACCAGTCGCTCATCCCTTTGAAGTCATTGCTTGTGCTGTGATGGCTTTCTGTGCGGTAATCTATTCAATGTTCTTAGCTGGCTGCCTCCCACTGCGTCCAGGGAGTGGCCGAACGAGATCGAGATCGAGATCGGATAAATAGGATCAGCTTTAGACCTTTAGTTAGTTCAAATATAGTTTTTTATATGGCTTTTATTGAATTCCATCTCTCTTTACCTTTTGTTACTCTTATGACTTTTTCTATATTTTCACTCTCAAGAATCGATCAAATTAACAATACTTCATGATTTGATATAAAATGTTTAAAAAAAAAAAGACTTCATTAGAGAGGAAACAAAAAACATCTTCCATAGTTGGTTTGTCTACTGCACAATCTTGTACACACAACAAAACAGAAATGAGTTGATGTAAATATGCATGGAACACACATTAATAAGTACAATTGTGTTAGGACTCCCAACATACCTTATAAACAGGACCAAAATCACCCTCTCCCACCTTATTAATGGATGAGAAATTGTTTGAGGCTGCAATGTTGCTTTCAAAACTGAATACTTTCACCTCATTACTTCTCCTTTCTTCTACTTTGATGTTTTCTGTTTTGTTTGGAACCACTCCATTGGATTCAGTAAATGATATCTTTTTGTCCAATTTTCCATCCACTATTATTGATATGAAAAGAATGATAATAACATGTAATTAGAGAATCACAGTAATTGATAATACTATGTTTTAAATTATTAATTATGTCGGAACTTGGAAGTTGAAACTACCTTGTGATTTATCTTTTCTCCTTGAGACACAACATAAGCAGAGGATAAAACGTGTTATTGCAATTTGCAAATGCTGCTCCAACCCCAACGATAAGCCATATCCACCATTTGTTTGCTGACAAATACAAACAAGTCCATAAAACAATTGGCATTCTTTGCATACATTTTCATCTTACCTAAACGTATGAAAGAGGACATGTCTCAAATTCCACAATATGTTAGAGAGTATGAAAGAGGACATGAAGTTGAGATTTGGCAGATCAAATATTGCGGACCTAAACATGAAGCCTCAGTTACAAGGGAGTTCAACACAGATCGTGGAGTGGAAAAGAAAATAACAAACAAGGAACCTGAAAAGATAAAGAACAGAAAACTGTCCCTAATGTTATCTCTGGTATTGCCATCAACAACAGAAGGGATCCAAACTACACCATTCTCTATAACAGATTACAGACATATGGAACACCTCATCTGTACCTCTTTCCGTGTTATTGAACAACCGCCGGTTCCTCTCTAGCCAAATGTTCCAAATCACTGAAAAAAAACCTATGAGCCACTTGTTGCGGTCTCCTTTCCTGCTAGCAACACCTGTCCAACTCTCAAAATGATCCTTTAGTGAGCTCGGAATAGACCACAATCTCCCAAAGTCAGATAACCATCGACACCACACCTGCCAAGCAAACTCACACCACAGGAACAAGTGATGTATATATTCAACATCTTTTTTACACATAACGCATATGTTATCACCATGTCCAATAATTTCCAGTCTATGCAATCTTTTTTTGGTATTCACTCTCCCTACCAAAGTAAACCAAATGAATAACTCCACTCATAGTGGTACCAAACCTTTTCAAATGGTTCTGGTGAAACTGTAGCTGGTGACTTCCTCCAGGAGAGACTCTGACTGCATTACCTGTACAAAAGAGTTAGTTGAAAAAATATCTTTCTTGTCAAACTTCCAAACAACTCTATCTTACTTATCATGTAATAGCTTAAAATTTCATGTAACTGATCCACTAATTCTAACTCCCATTAATATAATACTCACCTCTACTGAAAATTCCAGATCCATTCTGTAATCTCTTACCATTGTTGTTTATGTATCTTAACGATTAACATCATCCAATTCATCTTTTGGATTGGTATGAATTTACTAAGTTAAAACAGTGAGTGATGCATGAAAAGTATCAAGTCTGACAGCTAGTGACAACGATGCCATAATCTTAATCGGTCGTTGAGTTTTAACCAATTAAAGAAATGGTTTAAAAAAGGCCAATTTGCCATAGGCATGTAAGGTAAGTTTCCATCATGATTCCGAATTTGTGATAATCAATCACCAACCACGTAGAAAGTAGAATCGCTTTTCTCAAAAGTAGTTGTATTTTGCTCAATATTAGTATCTGTGAAGCATAGCGTTAGCATAATTCTTAGATTTTACAAAGAAACAAAGGAGAATTTATTAGAATAAAGAAGAAACAAGATTTTAAGGAAAGAAAGTAACTGTAGCCATATATTTACAATTCTATTAGGTAGACTACGAAAAATTTAAACAACGTGAATAATAGACTGCACCTCCCATATTTATGTAATAGATGTTAAAAACTAAAACAAGTATAATTAGTAGTAGTAAAAAACTTTGAAATTGATCGTTTTAATCTATAGTTAAGGTGTGAGATGTAAATCCCATTTTACAAGGTCATTGTGTGAATTCCGATTAATTAATTAATTAATTAACGAGTAATCAGGAATTCGTATCCCCTAATCCCAAGTATTCAGTCAGCACTACTCCCCTAGTTTCCATATCACTCCCATACATTACTACTCTATAGTCAATGTATATTGTATATACTTCAACAAAACAAAAAGACTAGGAATGAGTAATGAGTAAGTTTATTTCTCCGCCAAATCTTAATTGACTTTGATTTCTTGTCTCTACACTCAGCTATCTACTCTCTCCAGCTCATCACACTCACTCAAACTCAATTATTCATTCTCATACTCTCTCACCAACTCACATTTTCTTCCTTCTCCAAAATTCCCTTTTCCCAAGTTTCAGTTTTTTTCAAAAAGCAACTTTCTCTGGGTGAGGCCAATTGTTCTTCTGGATCCTTCATGATCCGAAGCAAGTAAAGGACCGAGCTTTGGATAATTGAGGAAGATGGGTTGCAACCAATCCAAGATCGAGAACGAGGAGGCGGTGGCACGCTGCAAAGACCGCAAGCACTTCATGAAGGATGCCGTCTCCACCCGCAACGCCTTCGCCGCCGCACACTCCTCCTACGCCACCTCCCTCAAGAACGCCGGCGCCGCCCTCAGCGACTTTGCCCACGGCGAGGTCCAGAATCCCCACCTCACCGACCTCCCCCACGCCGGCGGTGCCGCTCCCGGAACCTCCTCCCTCCCGGTAGGCCCGCCGCCGCAGCCCTTTGAGAACCTCCCACCGCCGCCCCCTCCCAGCTTCTCCGACGCCCCTCCCCTGCAGCGCGCTGTCAGCATGCCGGAGATGAAGATCCCCAAGCCCGAGCCCAAGCCCAAGCCCAAGCCCATCATGGAGGAGGACGAGGAAGACAAGGTATTATCACACATCAAATACATTATTTATCAGTTAGCTAATTACAATTGTTAGTTACCAGTTAGTTTTCTGTTATGTTTTGATCATTGCATTGTACTTTGTACCAATCTTATATATAAAACTGTTGTGTTCATAGAATATATCATCATTGTTCTTGATTATCTTCATATTCAATGTAAGGATTTGGAGAATGAAGGGTCTTTGAGGAGAAGAAGAAGCAAAAGGGGAGGAAGTAGTGGTGGTGCGGCGAATAGTAGAAGAGTGGAGGAGGAAGAAGAGGCTCCTCCTCCCGTGCCACCTCCATTGAAACAACATCACCAACAGCGAGAGGCAACAACTGAGAGGGACCATGTGATTCATCATCATACCATGTCACAGCCACAACAACAGAGTGCTGCTTGGGAGTACTTCTTTCCATCCATGGAGAACATTGCAGGGACTACCTTGAATGAGGATGAAGAAGGGCATCACCACTTGGAGAAGGAGGAGGATATTCAAAGGAAGCTGTTCGAGGAGAAGCAAAGTAAGGTGGAGGCTGTTGCAGAAGAAGTTCTCAGGAATGAGAGAGATGAGGAGGAGGAGGAGCTTCCTGCGGTAATTGAAGAGCATGAACCCGAGCCTGAGCCAGTGCCTCCACCAGAGGAAGTGATGATGGAGACTCCAGTGCAGAAAGGATTTATGGCTAAGCAGATGCCTGTTTCCACAGAGGGAAAGAGGATCAATCTTCTGCAGATATTTGCTGAACTTGATGAAGAGTTCCTCAAAGCTTCCGAGAGTGCTCATGAGGTTACAAAGATGCTTGAGGCCACTCGGCTCCATTATCACTCCAATTTTGCTGATAATAAAGGTAGGTATCCATTGCTTCAAGGTCGAGGATTCCACATGGCATGTTGAGTAATTTGTTGAAGTGATGAACTTTGAACTTGTAGCTTTAAGCTCAATTGATGCCAATAGGATACGTTGTTATGAAGCCCAATATTTGATGATTGCTTATTTAGCAGTGAAACTGCATCCTAGATTCTTTTTGGGTTATTGAATCATATTTTCGTTTTTCTTGTGCAGGGCACATTAATCACTCTGAAAAGGTCATGCGAGTTATTACATGGAATAGATCCTTTAAAGGAATGCCTAATGCGGATGATGGGAAGGATGATTCTGACTCAGATGAGCAAGATACCCATGCTGCTGTATTGGACAAGTTGCTAGCATGGGAAAAGAAACTTTATGATGAAGTAAAGGTAATTTCACTTAACCCAAATTTTGTGACTTATACTTGTAGGAGATTTACTTTATTTATTCTCCTATCCAAAATTTAAGAATTTCTTTCACAAACTCAAACTCAAACAGCTGCAAGTATATCCAGTATCCATGTAAATGTAAATATATTTTAAGAATGATATTTTATCTGCTTATCCTTTTTTTACCAGTCCAGTTTATCTTTTGCTCGTTGCATGGTTCTCGGGTAAATAAGGAGACATGTATATCTTTTGGTGCTTTTCTGAAATTTCTGCTGGATTATTTTATAGGCTGGTGAACTTATGAAATTCGAGTACCAAAAGAAGGTCGCTTCACTAAACAAGCTAAAGAAAAGAGCTACCAACTCTGATGCATTGGAGAAAGCAAAAGCAGCAGTCAGTCATTTGCATACAAGATACATTGTAGATATGCAGTCCTTGGATTCTACAGTCTCAGAGATTAACCGTTTACGTGATGAGCAATTGTATCCAAAGCTTGTTGAGCTTGTTGATGGGTGAGTTATGTAGAATAGTAGTCATCAATTGCTAGCTTTTTAACCTTGAAAAAGTGCTTTCAGTTTCTTTCTTTCTTTTCCACATCTTAGAATAGTAGTCATCACTATTGACATCCTTGAATCAACTCTCATCTCTGCTTTAGTTTCGTGTTCATAATCCAACCAGCTATGTAGAGAATGCTGAAATACATCCCATACACACAAACTTCTCTGCTGATATTCGCTTTTTTTATGGACTGTAGGATGGCCATTATGTGGAAAGTCATGCTAGGTCGCCATGAGAAGCAATCAAGCTTTATGATGTCGCTGAAATCCTTGGACATTTTCCAGTCTCCTAAGGACACAAGTGAACACCATCATGACCGAACAGGCCAATTGTTGGTTGTCGCGCATCAGTGGCATTCACATTTTGAGATGCTAGTTGACAATCAAAAGAAATACATAAAGGCCTTAAACAATTGGTTAAAATTAAATCTTATCCCTATCGAGAGCAGTTTGAAGGAAAAGGTTTCTTCTCCCCCAAGAATTAGGAGTCCACCCATTCAAGGGCTTCTCCATGCATGGCAGGAGCGATTAGAGAGGCTTCCTGATGAGCTTGCCAAGACAGCTATAGGCAACTTTGCTGCTGTGATGGATACTATTTATAACATGCAACAAGACGAGATGGGTTTGAAGAGAAAATGTGAGGATACAAGAAAGGAGCTTGCCCGGAAAACACGGCAATTCGAAGATTGGCATAACAAGTATATGCAAAAGAAAATACCAGATGAATTTGATCCTGAAAATGCAGAAGGTAGTCATGGCCCGGACGAACTTGTTGCAGAGAAGCAGTTCTTGGTTGAACAAATTAAGAAGAGGCTGGAAGAAGAGGAAGAAGCCTATGCAACTCAATGCCACCAAGTGAGGCAAAAGACCTTGGCAAGTCTCACGAATCGTATGCCAGAGCTCTTTAGGGCTATGCAAGATTTTTCCCTTGAGTGTTCCAAAATGTACAGTGAATTAAGGTCAATATCGCACAGCTTAGGCCAGAGCATATCATGAGGGTTGGTTTGTGTTTTTTTCCTCTTTTTTATTTATTTATTTGGGTAAAGTATATGTTTATTGGTTGTTATATAATGTTCTCTTGATTCGGGATGAATGTTGAATATTTAAAGTAAGCTGTAATTGAATGTTCATACAACTGAGAAATAGGGAGGTTGAAACGTAGTAGTAAATATAAGAACAGGCCATAAGCTTACGGATGATTAATCTGAGTTTATCATTACATATGAAATTGTTTACATAGAGAGGAAACTAAATACACCTTGAAACCATTCGTTACTCTGTTTCTTGATTCGAATGCACAGTGGCATATCATGTTGAGCAACAAAAGAATTTTCTCCCTCGTTCTTGTACTTCGCTGTTCAACTTCATTCCTGTAGGCTTCGGTGGAAAAGCTCTTGCAAGTCTCTTAGCTGCATTTATCATACATGACAAACAATTAATACAATTCAGCTGCTTTATTTTTTTAAACACGCACCTTGCTCAGTGATGAAAGTTTATGGATAAGTTGTATTAAAATTGGAATTTGAATCTTGTATCCATAAAATTTTCAATTCAATTTTACTCCATTCAAGACTTCCAGCACATGCATACCTATTTCATAGAAAAGCTCATTGATGTTCTCTGCAGTCTTAGCAGATGTTTCCATGTAGAACATTCCATTCTCTTGAGCATATTGCTCTCCTTCCTGGACATAACTAAATCATCTCAAAAAAAAAAAAAAAAGAAAAAGGAAAAGTCACAAAGGCATAATTAGAGAGAGGAAGATGGATCTTAGCAATACCTCAGTTTCAACCTCTCTCTTCGGCTCCAAGTCAGATTTGTTTGCCACTAATGCCATCACCAACTTCTGACTTCCTACAAGGTTACAGTTTTACCATAGTGAGACAGCATTAAGGAACTAGAAATTTGTTATTCCATGTGACTTGAGGAGTTACCATGTCTCTGCAACTCCTGAACCCATTTTTTGGCTCGAACAAATGAATCCTGAAATAGAAGATAAGATCATTATGCAAATGCGTTCTGCCCCTGACAACAACTATATGGCCTAACTTCTTAAGTTCTTTATCATCATTTTGACATCAGAATTCAAAGTTCAAACAATGTTGCAGTAAAAGAGAGTTATATGGTTTAAACTTCCAATTCTTGCCATACTACAACTTTCATCGCAAGAATTTAACTTCTGAATGGTTTCAATTCATGATTTGCTTACAATGTTTGAGATATCATAAACAACAATTGCAGCTGCTGCACCACGGTAGTACATAGGAGCCAGACTATGATACCGTTCCTGTCCTGCTGTATCCCATATGTCGAACTTCACTGTTGCTTCGGATAATGACAATATTTGAGTGAAGAATGCAGCTCCAATGGTTGGTTCCTGCATGTAACATATACATTGACTCTAAGGTTTTATAAAACTGCTGTGTTTAATGTGGACCACACTGATAAGAAAATAGAACAATTTTTTATTAATGAAATCGAATGGAAGTAACATAACCTGGTTAAGAAAGAATTGGCCTTTTACAAATCTTAGTGCTAAACTGGTCTTTCCAGCTCCCATATCTCCAAGAAGTACCTACACAGGGGACATGTATTATGTATTCCATAAATCATTAAGACTGGAATTATTAAACATCGGTATTACATTAAAGTTAACCAAACAATTGGAAATTTGATAGAGCAAATGTTGCTTCTATCAAATCTTTCTGTCTAACTGAACATTTTGTTCAAATTATATAATAAACAAATCTTATTGGTCTATTGATCTTGCAATATTGATCTTATTCTGTTTCTCATGTATTAACAATCTCTTCATATTAATTATTCCTTCATTCGTGTGATTGGCGTGTAAGATTTTTTTTTGTGGGGGGAACCAAGCGTGAAAGAATATTTGATGGTGTATGGATAATAAAATAGGTAATAGTATTTTGTACAAATCGTATAAGCAATTAAAAATAATCACTTAAAGCTTAGGAACAAGAAAGTGTCGGGGCAACCATAGATTCAATGAAATGAATGATATCAGAAAAGAAAATGACAAACAAAATTTAACAATAAGGTGAGACATACCCACCAGCTTGGCTTGAATGATCTTATTTCCAGGCCTTGCCATACTGATAGGTTGAAAATATTATTTGTTTTGAAGTTTACAACAAAAGAAAGAGAAACTTATGAAGAAATAGTATTCTAGATCAAGGAAACTGCTAACTAAAATGATTCATGTGGAACTTAACAAAGAACAAGACTAGAGACTGGTAGTTTGATTTGTTTAGAGTTGACTGTTAGTTAGTTGAATGTAATACACAACGTCAAGACGGGTTTCATATTCAATTATTAGTCGTTCATGGTGTTATTTTCCATTTTCCATTAAAAAGATTTCTTAAACTGGATATTGTGGGACCTAAAAACTACAATCATGCAGCTATATATAGACATGTCTCAATAATTAGTATTGAAGAGAAAACATACTCCATAACCCCTCCCCCCACCCAAAAAAAAAACCAGTTCAAATAAATAAAAATGGAAGCTAACTCATATTGCCAGATTTAACCATAACCCACTATATAACAATGGATTAACCGTCAAAGAGAAAACAATGGATTAAACTCTTGTAAAGTGAGAAAGTTGGTAAAATTCGAAAGTAAGTATTTAATCACCCTTAAAATTAAGATAATGAGACTCACATATGATAAAAATTATAAATTCAATAGTGATTAACCCTGACTTTATCACTTTCTCAATTTCCTCAATTTAGAGGATGCCTTTCCTATACTAATATCAAAAGAATTTTGGTTTATACATAAAATATTTTGAAACATCAAATCCAATTCAGCTTGTACTTGAAGTAAAAGCAATGTTGATGATTTGAGAGGAATCATAATCATAAGCAAACAACAAAGAGAAGGACACATTAAATCGAATTCACAAGCAAACAAAATGAGAAGCTCCACTACAATTTCCCACACCAAACAACAACAAAAAATCTCAAATCCTCAATTAATTAAGCACCTACCAATAATTTCCATCTTTACAGATGTTCATACTTTGATACTTCAGGCACAGGCATTACCACAAACACCTAAGCTACAAGCAATAACAGATAAAACACACAACAATGTTCAAGTTCTTAAAGAAGCCCATGGGAAACTCAAACTCAAAATCAAGCTTCTACACCTACCTGCTCCGAAAGCCACGTCACGATCATAATCAAAACCCCGTGGCTTATCTCCGGCGGTGGCACGTGACATGCACGGTGGGTTTCCTTCTCTTCCTGACCACCACCTACGTGTTGTGGCCGTCGGATCCGGCACTGAAGATCGTAGGGCTGAAGCTGAAGCGGATCAAGGTGCATCCCTTGCCGCATATCACCGTAGACATCTCCATGCTCCTCACCGTGAGAGTGCACAACGCCGGCGTGTACTCCCTCGATTTCGGAGGGGTTGACGTGGCGGTGTCTTACAGAGGGAGGAGGCTGGGGCACGTGATATCGGAGCACGGTCACGTGAGTGCCAGGGGATCGTCCTACGTGGACGCTGACGTGGAATTCGCGGGAATCGCGGTGGTGCCTGAGATGATGCTGTTTCTAGAAGACCTTGCAAAGGGTGCAATTCCCTTCTTTACGGTTTCTCAGGTCAACGGTCAAATGGGCCTTGCCTTCTTTCACTTCCCCATTCAGGTTCCTATTTTTTCTAATTCATGCCAATGATTAAGTTTAAGAGTTTAATTACATTGATTAATCAGCTTAGCTAGAATTTTTTTTTTTTTTTATTTGAAGTTTCTATTTGACTTGTTTGAACAGGCAAAACTATCATGTGAAGTATTGGTGAGTACAGTAAACCAGACAATTATTCACCAACATTGTCTCCATGAGGTAATTACTAATTAATTAACTAATTAAGCTTAATATGGCAAGGGATTGTTAGTATTATTATTATTATACTGAGTGAATATGTTTGTTTGTGATATCACTACAGTGATGCAGGGGCACATTGGGAAGAAACTATAAAGTGGAAGATGTTAGTTCAATCTTTTATGTGTGTACATATAATTATATAAATATAATCAAAGGGGTTTTGGTAATGGTAGGTGCAATGTATTAGAATTCTAATCTCTATTGTGATCTTTATTCATTATTACAGTAACATTCTGCAAAGGTTCATTCGTGTAAATTACTAAATTATGATCACAAGTCACAACTACAAGTTTTTTTTTTTTTTTTTGGCTTTTTGGTATTTACAGGTCTACAAGTTACTTATCTCCACTTTTTTTTTTTCGTGAGAAAACGGGGCCTAAGCCCAAATACTTATCTCCACTTTTAATCTATCCTTTTATTCAATTTTGATTTTTCTTTTCTCTTTGCCGTCAGAAGTTGCAATTTCTTTTACGAAAAAATAGGCGCTTTACATTGAGATTATGACCAGGCCCAATGTAATCATGGCCCAAAATGGCCCAAGATAGTGGATTAATGTACAAAGAATCCAAATTTGGTTTATACATCGAGCTAAGAACAGCCCGTTTTTATCGACCCAATTTATTTTTTTTTTTGTAAGATTTAGGTAACATGTATCTTAAAGATACAAATTAAGATTACTATTAATAAAAAAATTTAAATATTTTATTTTAATAAATATATAGTATTTATATTGAAAACTAAATTTTATATATTTTTATAATAATTTTTTTTAATTAATAACTTCAACTATGTCTTTGAAACACATGTTAGCTATTTTTTTTTTTAATAATGCTTTTAATTTGTATGAATTAAATATAAAGCCTTACTATGTCCAACAAAAACGAAAATAATATAAAACCTTACTAAAGCAACACTTGAATGAATAATTTCAATTAGCAAGATATTTAAGCACTTTTTGCATAATTAATAACAACTAAAAGTATCTATCAAGAGACAAATAAGATGCCAAATTAATTAAAATAATAAGCCTGTTTAGGCTCCATCCAACACTTCTAATTATCCTTCTCCTCACTGAACCAAAAGAAAGAACATGCGCACCCCAAGAAAACATCCTCAACTTGTTGCTTATTTCCTGGAATATTGTCTTAATATTTGGACCCTCGAATCCAAACAATTGAATAGAACTTTCAACTTTCCCATTGCTGTTTTGTTTTGAAACAATAGACAATAGTCCTATGTAACGTAGTGCACAAAAAGCATGCCCCATGTGAGTGTAACTACTAACTACATATTTTACGCCAAAATATCAGAAAGTCATAAAACAACAATTTCAGCATTCTGACACATCCAAAGAGTTTTTTAATATTGCAAGAGTTCTTTATATGCAATAAGTCCACATTCTTTGTCTTTATATGCATCTTTTCCAATTAAAATAAAATAAATATGTATATATAAGTAGGTTGTGTTAAGGTTAATTAATACATTCCCCCAAAAACCATGAAACTTGAGAATTGCTACACTCTCATTGTTTGTGGTAGTGCATTGATGACAACACAAAAGAAGAAAAAGAAGAAAAGGGCAAGCCTAAGAACATTGTGGAGGAAGATCAAGAGGGAAAAGAGGAGGTTTCTGATGAGTTCTTCAACGGTGGTTCATTTCCAATATGATCCCAGCTCCTACTCACACAACTTTGATGATGGTTATTCCACCGACCCAGATTGCATTTCTCGCTCTTTTTCATCTCGATTTGCAGCACTTCCCTCCAAGATTTTTTTCAAGAATAATAATGCTCAAATGGTGGATGATGTAGATAATAACAAGTTTAAGAGCAGCAGAGTATTATAGTAGTTGTGTTTTTTTCTCTTTATTGTTATTATTTAGTTCTATTTATCGTTCAAGTGAATTATGATGTTGTTGCATGAAAATTAATCTCTCTTAATTTGTTTATCATCTTTTTTCTTATCAAACTTCGGCTCAAATTTATGGATATGGAAGGCTTGGATGTGATCTGCCAAGATATGGAGTTATGGCGTACAAGACAAAAATGTGGAATAGCTTTTTCTGAGTCAAAGGAAGAACAACTCGGACCATACGAGTTCTTTTGTCATGAAATTTTGCTTCACAAATCGTATGGTCCGATTTGCAGCTGATAGAATTTGAAATCTGAAACGTGGAATTCGGACCTTCCGTTTTTCTTGTTCTAGGTGATTTTTTTTTACGTTTTGAGGGACACAACTCGTAGAGTCCAAGTTCTGCTCTGATCTCACAACGAGGTGAAACACCTCTCCTCCCTATGCGCGAGTCCAACACTTCCTTTACTTCCATATTTAAATTAAGAAGCATCAAACTTCATCTAAAATACCATTCAAGAGAACGCTCAAAACTCAAAAGTTCATAATTAACCTGAGATTGAATTGTTTTATTGAACAAAATGATTACAAACTTAATTAAAATAAGCTTGCTTATCATGCATTGCACAAATTAAAGTAGAACTGATTTGATGGTCCTGTACTTGTTTATCTTTAATCAGAATCACTAGATCTTGCTATCTAGAAAAAGCACTTTATGTGAATGGACTAGTGATTTTTTTTTTCTTGGCTTCTTGCAATAACCAATTAATGAGAAGCCAAAAAAGGATATAAAGTGGTGAAGAAGCATTTTATATTTTGGTTGAAGTGTTAATTAAATATTCCATTAGACCATCACAACCTATACGTATATATAACGTAATGTTAGAAAAAAAGAAAAAATTATTCTAAAGACAAACAGAATATAAAAAAATCAAGTAGAATATAGATAGCATATATAGGAGATATAGGAGCATTTTTCTTGCATCCTAATCTCTACTTTGGATTCGGTTACCACATAGAGCTATCACTATCAATGAAGGGTCTCATAGAGCTCATGGAATTTTATTTAATATTTATATCCTTTTGATTTTATTAATTATTATCATTAATTGGTATCATATTTTGGACCAAGTTGGCCATATAAATGCTAATAGTACATTATACCCATCAATTAGAAATAAAGTTAGAGACTCTGAATTAGAGACAGTAACCACAAATATCTATTAGGGTTTAGTACGATTTTGATTCTTAAAGTAGTGTTTGATAGAAAGACAAAGAATAAAAGATTAGTACTGAGAGAGAGATATTTAGAGATAGAGACTGAAATAAATCTCAGTATTCTGTTTGATGCAAAGTGGGAGACAAAAATTAAAACAAGAATGAAGTTCTAACTTAATTTGTAGAAAGGGTAAAATTAAAATTAATTAATTGAAATGAGGGTATTTTAAGTATAAAAGTTTATTAAAGTTTCAGTCTCCATCTCTAAAAATTTCAATTCCTTGTGTCCCTACTTTTTGGAGGTATTGAAATTTTGGGACAGAGAGACAAAAATTTTAGTACTAGTTTTTGAACCAACAAATATGATACTGATGAATCTCAGTCTCCTTGTCGCTGTCCCAGTACCTTAAAACAAACGCTACCTATAGGCCAAAAATTTTTTTTGTTCCTATTTTTTTGTTTGCATACAAAATAGTTTCTAAAGTTTAACTTAGTTTTAAAATCGTCTCTAAAATTTAACTTGGTTTTAAATTTTTGACAGCGAAAACAGAGGCAGAAATAGATTTAGACGGCTTCTTTTTCTTCTTCTCTTTTTTTTTCGTTGGAGTAGAAATACTCTCCTTTTCTTTTTTTTTTTATATATTTTAAAATTTAAATAAAAATAATGATTTTAAACCTTAAGGACATTTTATGTCAAAAAAAAATTAGAGACGAAAAAAAATTTTCACTTATACTTTAAAGACTAAAATCATACTTAACCCTATCTATTACGAGATCAAATTCAAATCAAAATCATCAATACTATGATCCTATATTTCTTTGCTATATATGCATCTATGCGACACACTCAAATTGCAGCCGCATATACAATTAAGTGCCAGAATAATACATAAGAAGATCATAAATGTAGCTGAAAAACATTGTCATTATTGGCACACTTGTTCTACTAGGTAGTAGTTGGCAGCTTCACCGGAATTATCATTGCTTCTGACCCTATGGTTGTGAACATAAAGACCAAAATGTTAGTAAATTCTAATACTTTGATTTAGCAAGCATGTATAGTAAGAATAGGTACATATTAAGATTATTAATCCATTTTTTTAAAATAAAAAAATTTAAGTCTCTAAGGTTAGCTAAACTCTGTTAAATTAAAACGAAAATAAAAATTAGATATAAAAAAATAAATGTTAATAAAATTATTAAATACTTTTCAACAAAAGTCTCATAAGAGAAAAAGAAAAATCTACATTAAGTATTTTAGAAGCTGTGTGGTCGTTGGTCAACATAAACATAAATGCAAGATTATAATTCCTAAACTTTGACTTCTAAAATTCGTTATCTTTAAAATCAATTTGAGTTAGTAGAGTGGTTACTTCACTTATCGTTTGATGTTTGAATCCTACTTTATGCATGCAGTAATTTTTGGATTAAGAAATACTATTGATAACCAAAAAAATCCGCAATTCTTATATATCCACCAATCCTTCAAGGAATACTTAAAATCCATAATCATTAGGAAAAAAAGAAGTATAGTTTATGGGCTCAATTTTTTAAATATTGTGGTCGTCTCATATATAAAGGTGTTAAATACGCTTTTAGACTCATTTTGGTAACAAATAACACTGAAGACCTAATATTAAAAAAAAAGTTCATAGTTTATGAGTTACATAAAATAATATAATATTGAATGTAATCATAAATATTTTTAACACACGTATTAAATATGTTCTAAAAATATACAATATTTATTTCATACATCATTAAAATGTCTTTGAAACACACGTACATATTAGGTATACTCTCTTGATTTTAATTTATTGGTCTTATTCTACTGTGAAGGATAATTCGTGATAATTATATAATCAATAATTTTGTACTATATTTATTTATATAAGGACAATTCCTTTTATAGTTTTTATAAATATGAATTATCAAGTTAATTTAGTATTCTTCTTAATAGATGGATTTTCTTGTTTTGAGGTAATATTTTCAAATAAAAAGAGTGTATTATTTAATTTATTAACTTATTAGTATTAAAAATAATTAAGATGTAGAATATCAATAACATTAATTTTTTTTTGACTAAGATGCAAGAATTGACTCAATTTCTTCTTGGAAAAGGGGAGGAAAAAGGCACTGGCTTTTATTGAAAATTTTCTTTGACAGGAGACAAAGTTATTGCCTACACCTGCTGGAAAGAGAATATTACTAACGATCATGAGAGATATTGTTTTCTTTTTATTTATTTATTTTTTTTTGAAAAAAAGTGATGGATTGAAATTGTTATTCAGCTATTTTTAAATTAAACTAGAATGAATTGAATTTCCTAGACCCCATTTTGGTTACAAATAACATGAAATATTTCATACGCAAATGTCAGAGATGAAACGATATTATAGTACTAATTGAATTGACCATTAATAATTACTCACAAGTTTTTTACAGTATCTTTTATCCAGTTGAAGTTGGTTTCTAAAAACATATATTTGACGTCATACTGACTTTACTCAAGCCGTTGATGAGGGACAACTTAGGATTCGGGGAAAAGAAAAAAAAAAAAAGAAAAAATAATGAATTTAATTTGTTTGAGGTGAAAAATTTAGATATAGAAAAGTTTTGGGTTATTTGAGTGGAAATGGAGTAATTTGATATAGTTGCAAGTAGATGAATGTTGCAGGGGTGTAGATAATGTTTCAGTGTTAAATAAGTGTCATTTTTTTTATTACACATAGGGAATACGTTACACGATTTTTTAGTACATTTTGTAATATTAAAAAATTATCTCAAATGATAATATTCTGCAAAAATATTTTGTAAACTACTATTAAATAGTCTTTTAATATTTTATAAAAAATGTATTTTTTATTAGTCAATTATAGTATTTAATGAAAAAATAATATTACATCTTAAAATAAAAAATAACAAAAAGTCAATCACTTTTTTTTGTTATTTAAAAGAAATTAAAAAAAATTACGAAATTCAAAAGACAATAATTACATCTTCAAACTGCAATTAAGAGATAGCAACTCTACCAGCTTTTTACTTTGCTGAGACCACAAAGTATTACTAGCATTTTATTTTAATTTCTCTTTGACTAATTTGTCAGTCACTCATTTTGCCTCTCTCCAAGCAACTTTGAACTCGACCTCCAGCACCACAGAAGCAGCTCATAAATTTTCAATAACAAATCCTCATTAAATTATCTTAATGTTACTATGTCTAAAAGTTAGTATTTAAACAGTAAAATTTTAAAATTAAATAAAAAAATTAAAAAAAATGTATATAATAATAATAATAATAATAATAATAATAATAATAATAATAATAATAATAATAATATTTTATTTAAATTATATTATTTTTGTTAACTTTATTTTTCGTAAAATAAAAAGATAAAAAAAATAGAAAATGAGAGTAAAGAGAAAGAAAAATAAAGATGAAGATTCAGAGGAAGAGTTTGTTAATTTTGAAACAAAAAATTTATTTTAATTATAATAAAAAAATATCAGATGACACATTTTAATTTCTCACATTACTAATATAAATTATAAATTATATATAGAGTGGGAAGGGTAAACAGAAATAAAAAAAAGGAGAGATATAGATAAGAGAATTTAGATAAATTTGGAGAAAAGTATTTTCTCTCAATTTTAATAAGAGGATGTCATGTGAGACATTTGCTTATTAAATTAGATAATAATATATAAATATATAATAAATTATATATAGAGTGAGAAAGGTAGAGAAAAATAGAAAAAAATGAGAGAAGTAAATAAGAGAATTATAATATATTTTACAAAAAATATATTTTCAATTGGTCAATTATAGTATTTAATGAAAAAATAGTATTACATCTTAGAATAAGAAATAAAATAAAGTCAATCACTTTTTTGTTGTACTCTAAAAAGGAATTAAAAAAAAGTCGCAAAATTTAAAAGACAACAATTACATCTTCAAACCGCAATTAAAGGATAGCAACTTTACCAGCTTTTTATTTTACTGAAATCACAAAGTATTGCTAACATTTTATTTTAATTTCTCTTTGATCAATTTGTCAGCCACTCAGTTTGCCTCTCTCGAAAAAACTTTGAACTCAACCTCCCAACGCCTCATAAGCAGCTCATAAATTTTCAATAATATATTTTCACTAATCACCTGAGTATTACTATGAAAAATTTAAAATTAAATAAAAAATTTAAAAAATATGTATATAATAATATTTTTTATTTGATTATATTATTTTGTTAATTTACTTTTTGTAGAACAAAAAGATAAAAAAAATAGAAAATAAGAGAAAAGAGAGAAAGATAAAGATGAAGATTTAGAGAAGAAGTTTGTTAATTTTGAAAGAAAAAAATTATTTTAATTATAATAAAAAAATATCGGATGACACATTTTAATTTCTTACACTACTAATATAAATTATATATAGAGTGGGAAGGATAAAGAGAAATAAAAAAAAGCAAGATAGATAAGAGAATTTAGGAAGGGAGTTTATTAAATTTGGAGCGAAATATTTTCTCTCAATTTTAATAAGAGAATGTCATGTGAGATATTTGCTTATTAAATTAGATAATAATATATAAATATATAATAAATAAATTATATATAGAGTGAGAAGGGTAGAGAGAAATAGAAAAAAAAAAAAGAGAAAGGTAGATGAGAGAATTATAATATATTTTAGAAAAAGTGTATTTTCAATTGATCAATTATAGTATTTAATGAGTAAGTAGTATTACATCTTAAAATAAGAAATAAAAGAAAGTCAATCACTTTTTTTTTTTGCTTTTGTCTAAAAGGAATTAAAGAAAACTCGCGAAATTCAAAAGACAACAATTACATCTTTAAACCGCAATTAAGGGGTAGCAACTCTACCAGCTTTTTATTTTACTGAGATCACAAAGTATTGCTAACATTTTAGAGTAAAGTATCGTTTTTGTTCTCAACAGTCCTATTTGTGTCCCTAACGTTTAAATCGTCTTATTTGTATCCTTAATGTTTATAAAAGTGAGTCAATGTTATCTTACTATCAATTATACTAACAAATCAGATTATATTTTTCAATTATTCTCACTTGAATGTATTCATTCTCAATTAGGTCTCACTTGGATGTGTTCGATTTTAATATTATACCCACTATTTGTGGTTAGATTCAATTATGTCTATAGAAAAGTGAATTATGTAAATGTTGTAAGAAGCTCATAAATTTTCAATAATATATCTTCACTAATCACCTCAGTGTTACTATGTCTAAAAGTTAGTATTTAAACAATAAAAATTTAAAATTAAATAAAAAACTTAAAAAATATGTATATAATAATAATATTAATATTTTTTATTTGAATTATATTATGTTGTTAACTTTATTTTTTTATTGAACAAAAAGATAAAAAAATAGAGAATGAGAGAAAAGAGATAAAAAGTTAAAGATGAAGACTCAAAGAGAGAGTTTGTTAATTTTGAAAATAAAATTGTTTTTAATTATAATAAAAAAATATCGGATGACACATTTTTAATTTCTTACATTACTAATACAAATTATACATTATATATAGTGTGGGATAGGGGTGTGCATGGTCTGGTCCGGCCCGAAGACCCGGCCCGGTCCCGAACATTTTAGGGGCTATTTTGGTGTGATTTCACCGGGTCTAGGGCCGGGTAAGGGTCTCAAAAATAGACCCGTTATTTTTTGGGTCGGGTCCGGGCCATGGCTCGGGTCACCCAAAGTCGGCCCGGTGATCCGGTTATCATACACAATTAATATTTTGTGTTATTAATGATGGATGATGGCTATTCTTATGTGGAATTTAAGTATTGTAAACCTTAATATTTTGTGTTATTAGTTATTATAAGACTATAAGTTAATATTTTATGTTTAAAATGTATAAGATTTTAGGCTAATGCATAATATTGTGTTATTTATATTGATTTAAATATTTGGTGTTATTAGACAATATTAGTATTGATTATGGTTATGCTTTAATTTTAGAGAAGAATTGGTTCTTGTTATATTTTTCTAAGTGAATTTTACCATGTCAAATAATGGTTGGAGTCTTGAAAATTTGGATATTTTCACATGCTAGCCTATAAGAATGTATCAAGGTAATGTAATGTTAACGGCCCGGTTTTTACCCGGTATAATCGTGGCCCGAAAGTGTATAGGTTTCATTGGGTCTAGGGCCGGATTCAAGTCTAATAAATAGGCCCTGTATATATTTCGGGTTGGATCTGTGTCATATCAAACCCGGTTTTACCCGACCTATGCACACCCCTAGTGTGGAAAGGGTAAAGAGAAATAAAAAAAAGGAAGAGAGATAGATGAGATAATTTAGAAAGGGGGTTTATTAAATTTGAAGAGAAATATTTCCTCTCAATTTTAATAAGAAAATATCATGTGAGACATTTGCTTATTGAATTAGATAATAATATATAAATATTTAATAAATTATATATAGAGTGAGAATGATAGAGAGAAATAGAAAAAAAAAGAGATAGGTAGATAAGATAATTATAATTTATTTTACAAAAAGTATATTTTCAATTGGTCAATTATAGTATTTAATGAGAACATAGTATTACATCTTAAAATAAGAAATAAAAAAAAGTTAATCAATTTTTTCCTATTGTCTAAAAGAAATTAAAGAAAACTCGCGTAATTCAAAAGATAACCGTTACATTTTCAAACCGCCGTTAAAGCGTAGTAATTCTACCAGCTTTTTACTTTACAAACCGCCGCGTAATAACTCTACCAGCTCTTCACTTTACCGAAACTACAAAGTATTACTAACATTTTATTTTAATTCCTCTTTAACTAATTTGTCAGCCACTCAATTTGCCTCGAAACAACTTTAAACTCGACCTCCTAGCGCCGCAAAAGTAATTCATGAATTTTCAATAATATATCTCCATTAATTATCTGAATATTACTATGTCTAAGAATTAGTATTTAATTTATTAAAAAATTAAAAATTAATATTTATTTTTAAAATATAAAAATAAATAACTTTTAAATATTTAAAATTTATTATAAAAAAGAAGTTAAAAAAAAAACTAAACGGCAAATAATAAATACTATAAAATTGACAAAATATAATACAGTAGTCAACGAATTCACATCCATTGAACCAAATTATACTTTACCTTTTTCAATAGGATTCGGCCGAGAGGCATGATCCTCAGCCAAGCTCATGCTTTCTACCAAATTCTTCCCTAACAAAACACACTTATAAATAAATGAGACATAACCCAAGTTTGTCAAACATGATTATATTTTTCCTGAAGAATTATCATAATCAAGGATTATTGCATATTCTTTCTATGCCCATTCATTAGTGTTCTTTTATTTATAACCACACACACACTTTCCCTTGCACCACTTCATTCATCCACATTCTCATAACTACAATATACAATACAATAACAAAAGAAAAGAAAGAAGCAAGATGCCGAAGAAGGTTCAGAAAACCCTTCAAGACTACCTTGCCAAGGTTAAAAGCCCTCGCCATTCATCACAAAACCAGTCACAGAAACCGTTTAACTCGTTTTCATTTTTCTCCTCCAAAAACTGGATCATCGCAGCCTGCAAGCACCCAAGGACACCTTCTTTTGCCTTTGATGATTCTCACGGTGGTGGTCGCGGCGGCAACAACAGCAACAACCACAAAGACGATGCGGCCACCCTAGCCGACGTTGATCGCTTCCTCTACGAGAATTTCAAGTCTCTGTATTTCAGAGAAGGTGAAGAAAACGAAGACTACAACACCAGCAACAAAAGAGTAGACTCATCGGGACAGATCCAACACGATCAAGGTGCAAAACTAATACCGATGTTCGATTCATTGAGGTTGGCGGAAACACCACGCGACCTCGGTGGATCGAACAGATTCTTCGTGAAAACTGGTTTGTCGGGATCACTGTTCCTGGACGATGGTTTAACACGAAGTGGTGATGATCATCACTATGCAGGATCGAGCTCAAACTCAACTGTAACGAACACCGATTCATCCTCGAATGATGAGAATCATCATGAGAATGAGAAGCTCCCTGAGAATTGCATCGCTCTGCTGAGAAGCAGTTCGAGCCCGTACGAGGATTTTCGGCGCTCCATGCAGGACGTGGTGGAAGCGAGGTTCAAAAGCCATGGAAAGGTAATTGATTGGGAGTTCATGGAGGAGCTATTACTTTCTTACCTTAGGCTAAACGAGAAGAAGTCGCACAAGTTCATACTCAATGCCTTCGTGGATGTCACCGCTGCCATGCGTCCGAATTCTGAAATGACGGATCCCCATCCCCGGAGCGTTCGAACTGTTAGGTTTGGTAGGGGAGTAACGAAGAAGACCAAAGAATTTACCTTAGAATTTGGGTCCTCTAATTCATGATTTTTCTTAAAGTGAAAATTCACTTGCAGCTATAGTAGTTGCTGGTCAAAAATCTTTAGATGATTTGACATTATTTGACATAAATACAGCTGCAAGTGAATTGTCACAATTTTCATCGTCACGTTTTAAGAAAACGTGGATGAGTGCTGAGTTTCAAGTTTAGTATTTTTCCTGTTTAATTCCTCCTTAGGAATCGCATGCTGTAAGCAATAATACCATGTGATTTTGAGTGGTCCGGAAGAAAAATGATCACTCTCCTCATAACTTTGTGATTTAACTCTGAAGTATTTTTCGGTAAGACATCACTGTTATTGATGGTGAAATTGCCTATATCATGGTCCCCTTGCATTATAATCGAACACTATTCTTTCTTGGAGAAGATAACGTTGTTCCGGACGCTACTTAGTATCGTATTAACAATAAGAAATAAGGTACAGATACACATGAAACGATAGTGAAAGTAATTCTACTTTGTAATCCTAAAACACAAAATTCTAGAGTTTCTTGTTGAAAACTATGTGCTTTAAAAATAAATCAAGTCACTTATTCTATAGTTTGAACTGGAATTTTCATATATAAAAATGATAATCTTGTCAAGATTAAAGCCAGGGTGAACCTCTATCCCACAAAAAAAAAAGGCGGAGTTTTTCACTTTTTTGTTTTGTCTTAGTAGTTATATACTTATATCATATATGCATAAGGAAATAAAAAAGTAACATCCTTTGTTTTAGTCTTTTTATTGTGTAACATCCTTTGTTTTAGTCTGTTTATTGTTTAAGACTAAACCTTAATATATTTGGATTTTTCCCCCAACGGTGCCTCCTACACCCTCCAAATTGGGGCACAGAATCTCACGTGTCAAATGGTGGAAAGCAATCCCATGAAGCCTTCTACACCCTCCAAATTGAACGACCAGTGATCTCACAAGGAAATTGGTGGGAAAATATTCGGACGGTGCCTCCATCCTCCAAATTGGGGAAAACAATCTTCCATTCACTCCCATAGTTGCAATTGCACCAAGGCCCAAGCATATCCTCTCCTTAGATTATGAATTAGTACAATGGTAAGAAGGACTTCACAACCCGTTTGTGAATTGACTTAAGAGGTAAAAGCATGACAACCTACTTATGGGATAATAAACAACGAAATTGAATCTGTAAACAGATAAACGCATATTGGAAATGCAAACTAAAACTTAAAAATGCTGACAAAACAACGTATAATATTTTTTGGCTGCTTAATAACATACAATCCATATTAATTTCAATGTAGCTTCATGCATTAAGATTAAGAGTTCAGACATAAATTAAATCCATGGAACACTGACCAAAAACAACTATAAAAACGCACTGCATTTCCTCTTGGGGTATAACAAATGCTTCATAGAATAGGCTGCTATGGGAGTGAGAATGTGAGATGCATGTTTGTTCTCAAATAATTGATATAATAATGAAAATATCATCATATCCAGGTGAACGGAGGATTTATTTCGAGAGGTTGGATTACACACAGGCCTTAAAAATGAAATAACTAAACATTTTAATAAATACCAACAACCAATTCCTGATTCAAATGCCATGTCCACCAGATGGATACAGTAGTACGTGGTACACCGTTTGTTTGCTAAGACAATTTTAATGGACACGGTTACACATAAATACACATTAAGACACAATCCATGAGACACAATTTTCCAATTCTATCCCTGATTTTTTTTAAAATTCCAATCTTGTCTTTTACCCTAACCCTCCTAACTCCCCCTCTCCTCCCTTTGTCAGTTCCTTCCACCTTCCTACCTCCATTCTACCACTGCTTGCACCATTGCCACCACTACCGCCATTGCCTTTGGCTCCCTCCTTTGTTCGCCTCTCTCTCTCTCTCCCCCGCCCCTGTCCCGCCTCCCTCTCAACGTTGTTGTTGTGTCTTCGACTGCCTCTCTTTCTCCTTTGCTCGTGCGCGCCGACGCCTCCCTCACCTCGCCTCCAGATCTGTATTTGTCACTGCCCTCTTCACTTGTCATCCACTGCATCGCCCTCCGCCATCACCGTCATCATCCTCATCGTCATTTTGCCGCTACCCTCTTTGCTTGTTATCCACAACCTCAACAAACCCTCACCCTCCCTCTCAGATCTGTTTTTGTTAGATTTGTTTCTATTTATTTTTTTAATTATTCCATTTTTTAAAAAAAAAAATGAATTCTGTAACTGATATTTTAATTAGAGTAGTTAATTTTAATTAGAGATAAGATTGAAAATTAGTAATGGCGATAGTGGTGACAATGGAAATTAGAGGTGGTGGTGGTAGTGGTGTTGAGGTTGTTTTGGTTTGGGGTAAAATTGACTTTGGAATTAAATAGATGTGTCTTGTGCATTATCATCAAACATGTTATAAAATTTGTGTATCTGTGTTTATATCTGTCTTTGTGTCTATGCCTCTATTTTTTTGAGACACTAACCAAACACAACCTAACATCCTAGTAAACGTACAAGTTCTACCTCATGCATTAATTCCTTCCCACATCCTCATTCACAAAATCCATGAGATATGCTAAAGGTGCACCTGAGTTCTAGCCGAAAAATTGCAAGAGATAGCCATGAGCTGAGCATATTTGATTAGCCTTCCACTAACTTTTTCTCCCCAACATAATGCTCATACAAGGAATGATATTTTGCTGGGATGTAATCCTTAAACCTGTTGTGCAGAAGATGAGAATGACATGATAAATTTAACATCCATTTTAATTTGATCAAATGTCAAAAGTATGTTTTCAAAAATTTTCTTCATGTGAAAGGAGGAATCATGCAAGGAAATGATAACTAGAAATCCGAAGCCAGAGAAGTAGCTACTTCACAGTGCTTACTTGGCATATCAAATGATATGACTTATTCTTTATGCTCATATACTACAAGGATGTTATAGTAGTAAAGAAAACAAGCATTGGCTACTGACAAATGGTAACAACTAACAAGGACAGCTTCAATGGAGGAAAGACCGGTTTTACTATTATACTTTCACTAAATAGTCATACCTTTTAAGTAGAGGTAGTCTCTCGGGTCCTGAGAACAGTCTACAAATGCACTGCAAAACTTCACCGATCTTCATTGCTTTGGTCTTTAGTGCCTTCATATAACCCACAAAGTCTATATATTCTGAAGCACTGAGCTTCTCTCGAACCTGTAGGCCATATGATTAAAACAAATTATCTTACTCCAAACTTAGCATCACAAGTAACGAACGGAAAATTATTGCCATGTTAACAACCACATTAATAATACCAGAGGGGTTGAGGCTACAAAAAGTTATTTCTGCTTCTAAATGAAAATTCATCATTTGGGGGATACGGATTCATTTGGAATATAAGCATTTAAAAGAACCACATCCAAATAACCTGAAACTTATAGTTAGTGAATCCAAGTAAACTTGATATGTACATCAATCTCAGCTTAGCAAAAACACTAGACTCAATACTTCGGAAATATTCTCACCTACAAGGATAAGCAAAACTAGGTAAAATACAGAATAAACCTGCATTCCAAGCAGTAACATTTGACATCACCTACAAAGGGCTTCATTTATGCCAGGTTATGTTGCAAAATGTTTAGTGATTTTTCTCTAGACTTATCGATTTATAGCATAGGGCAGAGTCAATAGTAAAGGAAGCCAGTGACGGGCAGCCAAAAGTCTTCCCACCAGTGTAAGAGGGACAGTGTTACAGTCCAATGAAGAAGCAAGCATGTCAGTGACATTAGAAAAATTAAAGTACACTCAAAAGAATGCAGAATACCAAAATAGAGGGAAAGCAAGAGGCAAAATAAATACTTCAGACAGGAAAACAACACAAAGATGGTGCAGATCAAAGTATCACATATAATGAATACCACCTGAGCAAGGAATGCTGATCCTTGGGTTTCATTACTAGCAGAAGGTGCAGAATCACCAGGAAGATCACCTCTTTGACTATCGATCTCCAGACTTCTCTTTTGGAAGGTCCCTTCATCCTTACATTGCAATTCTCCGCTACCTTGATCATTTTGACAATGCATTATAAATCTACTGATATTTCTATGATTTACAAAATTAGAACAGGAATGAGCCAATTGATTGAAAGAATTTATACCAGATGAAGGCTCGTGAGAATCTCTAAAATGTTGCTGCAGGTTGTACTCTCCTGTTATAAATCTACGTTTCTTGACTGAACAAGGTGCTATCAGCGTATCCTTTGATTTTTCACCCAGTTGACGAGTATCAGTCAAATCAACAAATTCATGTTCTTGTGATATCCCAGTCTTCTTTCCAAGAAAAACTCTGCCACATTTATCTCTTGAACTTGCACAATCTACAATGTTGCAATCATCAGACGCCAGAGATGATCGATTAGCAGGTACAATTTCTCCAAGGAATGAAGTACTGCCTTTTCTAGTACCAAGTAAAGAAGCTTTTGAAGAAAAACTTTCAGCCACTGGTGTAGCCTGCATGTACAAATACAACGATTAACAATCCATAAAGCCATAGTAGCTTTATATGATTTACAAAATAAGAATCATTACAACACTCAAGGAGTTACCACAGGTGAGAGAAGTTTTTTGACATTAAATTTATCATCATAGGGATCAGCTGATGTAATTTCTCCCACATTTCCTGTGTGAAGAAGCAGAATCTGTCTCAATGATATTTTTAGCAGAAAAATAAGAATATAAAAAAGTTGTTCTCTGCAAGACATCAAATTCATATATACAGACACGGAAGATCAAAAGAAAAATTCAGTAAAATTCAGTACATTTCCAGTATAGATTCACTAAAGCAATTCACTTGCATGTTACCCCAAAAATATTACATGAAATATATAATGTCAAAATATATTTGCATATTATACAAAATCCTTTGCTCTATGTTTTTCACATCTACCTATCTAAAACCCACAATATCTTTTAAGTACATTTTAGTATAACAGTCAAAAACTGAGGTAGGAAGTAGGGACCACAAGTTGACACAAAAACAAAACAAAAAGATGTAGAACTGAAGGACACTGACCCCCATCATCAACCTCTAATAATGATAGCTTTGTAGGTCCACGGATTGTTACATCTCGGAAAAACCGGGTTAGTGTATAAACAACTTCTCCAAATCTTGAGAAACACTGCAAGATTAAAAACCAATCAGTAGTTCAGTACATTAAAAGAATTTCAAAAAGACAACTCTGGTGCAGAATAGCACCTTGATGTGAGGTTGTATCCATCGAGAGACTTGGGACTGACGATGTGGATGTGCAAACCTGTAAACCACTTCAGGATTAAGAATAAACCTAATAAAAAACTGGTATGGGTCAAAGTCCAATTTAATAATTACAAAGGTATCATAACAGTCCTTGAGAGTTGAGCATAATAAAGATAATAGAAACGCGTATCTTGATACATGTATTAACTGGCTTTAGATTTGTGTCTGTGTTGCAGTAAATTTAGATAAAACAATCTAACTAGATCATATCATATTATTATGACAATATCAACTCCAATTTACATTAATACTTCAGTCATTGTATCAAATGAGATGCTGGAGAGAGAGAGCATTGTTTCAGGAAGCATATAAAGAACTTTGCTACTTGTTTCCATGATATGCATTTTACAGTAGATCAAAACAACTAAGGGTTAAAACCTTTCATCACAGAAAATAATTGCTCCATAGTCATGTCGATGACGAATGACACGTCCAACAGCTTGATTCACAGCTCGGGAGGCTTGTTGGTTATACCACTCATCTCCAGTTAAAACCTGTTTATCCGCCACATAAAATAAGTATATATGTCATGTATAAGTTCTCAACAGTTGTGTCAAGTAAACAAACATAACCTTGAATGATTCTCCGCGTGGATGAGATTGCTGATCCAAGTATTCACGTTTTAGACGAACCTGTTTTAGCGAGTTAACCCAAATGAGTGCAATTTGTTAATAAACACATACATACAGAAACAATTATTTAGTATTAGAATGTTCAATGGCTGCAATTAGATCCACATGTTCAAGCCAAACTAATTCTCAAATATCAGAGGATTGAAAAAAGAAAATGGAAAAAGAAAAGAAGATTATCAAACCTTAGGATCAGTATATGTAGCATATGGCAAACCAGTAATTACCACAGCTCGTCCAGCATGATCCGCAAAATCTAATCCTTCACTTACCTATTTAGATGGAGAAAAAAGTTTATTTGCAATGTATCGGCACAAATGAACTTCAGATGCATCCAAGTGAGAAAATAAGCTATTGGTTGCTTTGCAGTACAATTTCTGGCATAATGCTTATTTAGTTCTTTTATAAATCTTTCTATCTGAACTACATATGACTAAATATTTGAAATATTTTATTGTCTACATGTTATTGCATCCTAGAATTTTGAAAAATATTGCCATCCCTCCTCTCATCAAGTCACCATATGGCTATATGCATGTATCATATTAGTACAAGTATGCATACCCATCTGTGTAACATACTACAATGATGCATATGAGAACACAATGGTAAGTTGTTTATCAACAACTGGAATCAACCCATACCTTACCACGACAAACAGCAAAGAAAACTGCTCCAGATGTGGAGGTGTCTTTCAACTTAGATATGTAATCCTGTTTTTTTTTTAACAAAAAAAAAAAAGAAAAAGAAAAAAGAAACACCATAATACAGGTCCACTTTAGGATATAAAACATCCAAATGATAATTATGAAAGAATGTTGTTTTAACCATGCTACATATCAAGAATTGATTAAGCCTAATTCAACTGCATAAACTATATTGCTCTGCTGATTATACAACTAACCGACGTGACATGACATAAACAATAATTTTACCTTGATTGATGAGGGAAATAATGAAGATTCCCTAGGTTCTATAACTGGTTTTTTGTGTTTGCAAATTCTCTCCCATATGGACATTGAAGTTTCATTACTCTGAAAAGAAAAAAATGCACCATGAGCCAAGAGCAAATAAATTCGGCCCTTCATTAGGTTTGTGGTTTGGATTCTTACCAAGCTTTTCCAGCACCCAATGCATTGGTCCAGAAGGTAGTAAGAGGGGAAGAATACAAGAAGTCCATCAGGAACAATTCGGGCCAAATTTACTGCAATACAACGTGAAAATGAATTTGTAGGCAGTCATTAGCTATCCCCAGTTTTTCTTTTCCCCATTCTGTCAGGTTCCCGGCTTTCTATTATAGTCTAAATGCATAGAATTTTCTTTAGTTTTAATGAAATCATATCATAGCACATATAAAATCATGCAAATAAATAAATATATACAACAGTAACTTTTGGTGTCTGGATTAAGTTTTCTCCCTTACGTTTCAGCATCCTATCATAAAGTTCTTGATGTGGTTATGCAATATCATAATCAAACCTAAATAGTTGTCTGCCTTAAACAATGCCACATCTCATGTCCTTCTCCAAATTAATTACTAGATAAGAACACAAATTATCAAATCATATGGCAGCTTAAACTCTATCTCGTCTCAAACTCAGGTGATTAAGATCAATTATATATATCCATAGCCAAAATCAATATAAACTATATCTCATAATCATACCTTTCCAAGAATGATTCGTGCAGAACTAAAAACTATCAAAATTCCCAAATTACAACATGCACAACAATATGTTTGACTAGCATAAAACAGTCAATCTTAAGAACTCCAAAGTCAGAAATAAACCTAAGACATAAAAGCATCCATCACAGGAACACACTGCTCAGTGCTCACACCATAAATGAGATTTCAAAAAGTGCAATTTTGATTCCTTTGGGTAGATATGCAGTTTTCAGGTATAAAGAAATAAAGCTTCTCCAAATGCTGTATATACATAAGAGTGTCACATACCAATTGCATTTCCAAGTTCCTGCCTGTACTCTTGAGAATCGCGAGTGCGGTAGGAGGAGTTAAAAATACGTCCTGAAGGACCAACTGGTACAACTCCAGCCCATATCTGATTTGGGGTTATTACATGTGGATTTTCCAGCTGAATGGGGAAATCTCTGAGATGACCGGAATCAACTCCATTAGTTAATGACAGCAAACATATTGTCAGATGAAACATAACCAGCAAGAAAAGGAACTTACAGTTTCAGTTCCTGAGCAAAAGAATCCATGGGGGATAATGTCCCTGATGTCAATATAATAGACCTGACTCCCAACCTATGAAATTCTTCCATGGCTATTCCAGGATTAAAACACCACCAGCTGAGTGTCCTTGACACATTTCCTGCAGCATCAGAATATCAAGATATAACAACTGGTAATGAAAAAGATGTTTAAAATTCTAACACTATAAAAATCTGTAGAAAACAAGTCAGAATGTCTATAGAACGAAGTTTGAAAGCAGTGAAAGCTCTACATTCTACTGGAAACATAGCCACCTATTACATCTGTCAGGTGTATTATATATTAAAAAAAGATCCAAGTTAAACTTACACATGCTTATTCCTGTTGAGAGACCACCCAGAAAACATGTGTCCCAAATGCTTCAACATGACATATTAATAAAACTTCTAAACTTATTTTAAATGCATCAAAATTGTAAAATAGATTGGCTGAGAAATTTGATGGGTAGAGCAAAACAGATGGAAAGCTAGTTAAGTGAAAAATATTGAGACCATTTCAGCTCCATTTAAACATAAATGTCACCCAACCTACTATAATAAGTTGAGAAGTACCTTTAGATCCATTGGCAGTCCTAGCTTCGAACTCCCGCACATGAACCTTTTAATGTAAGAAATAAAGCTTAAATGGTTAGATATCATAGTACAAGGGAAGTAAAAATATACAAAGCAAGACCAAGCAATACTATAGAGAAACAAGACAACCAAAACCATCACATGAAATATGAAAAACTAAGGGAGTGCTCACAAGTTGCAATGGGAAGGAAAGGGAAGGCTTAAGATTTTAAAACCCCCCTCTTGTTCAAGAATAGGGTTTTGGAGGGCTTATTATATATTTCTACAATTTTAAAATCAAACAACCCCCTCCCCAATTTGGGGGGAACTTGAAAATTGGGGGGGGGGGGGGGGGGTTGGATGGCTAACAAAAACCCCAAACCCTTTCCCTCCGAATAATAAAACTCGTTCATGGAGTTAACCCTCCAAAGCCTTTCCCTCCCCCTCCAAATTTCCCCAAAACCAAACACGTAAACACACCCTAAGAGAACTTACTCGATAGTATGTAGCATGAGTAGTTCTTCCACCCTTGAAAACAATGTCAAGAATTTCACCAATGCTATCCAACCTGCAGATGGTACCAGTTGATTTCTGCTGGTTATCCTCCTCAATAAGGGTTGAAGCAGCAGCAATTATCGCGGAAAGCTTTTTAAAAGTCTTGGAAGTGATGTTAAGATCAGCTAGCAGTTCATATATATAAGGCCCAGGTTTGGTGTATCCCAACTCCTTTGATTCGATAGGCACCTGAGCAATCCGCTTTTCAAGTTTTAGAAGAAGTGCTGAAAGAATGAAAACATCATCCTGTACCTTAGAAGCCAAAAAGTATACAGCAAACAATTCTCAAAGCATCCTGAGCAGAAAATTTAAAAAAAGAACGCAACTTGAAGACAGCTAGCTGCCCACCAGAAAACCAAGTAAACATAAAATAAACAAACTTTAGCATATATAACTTTTTCTCAATAGGCTGCCAAAATAAGTTAAAGCATGCATCATGACATTATGTAGAGAATTGGAACTGGAACTTTTGCAACTATACAACACACCTCTAAGGATTGCAAAATCATCTGGATTCTGTGACTTATCATTTGATTTTTCTCTTCTTTCTATTGAAAGGTCAACACATTTTTGAGCCTCAGAAATGCAAGCTGTTAGAAGCCACGAAGGCAAATCAAAGGAGGCTGCATCAGCACATATGCCTTCCTGCACAAAGATAACTGTTGGTAAGTAAAAACAAGCAAACTTGAATAGCATGAACAAGCTTCAATAACATGTTGACAGGATAGCAATAAGGCAAATACTAAACATATATTAACAGTTTGACAATTAATAGTTCCACACAGAAGATCATATTTCTCAATCACAAATTTGTAACATCTTACAAGGTTGTGAGCTTCATCAAATATGAGTATGCTATTGCTCCATGAAAGTTGCAGAGATTTTCTATACGCATGATCAATAAGATAGTTGTATGGAGCAAATACTATATCCACAGACTTATGGAGCTCCTTTGATAAATAATAAGGACACCTGAGAAAAGCAGACAGGAATTTTAAAATATAAGTCCAAACAATCAACAATTTAATTGGGATTAAAAAGGACAAAAAGAATACAGATGAGTAAGGAGCCAATAGTAAATAAGATTTTCTTATAAAGAAGTTATAAAAAGAAACAGCATAGCTAAGAAAACCTACGGCCCAAAACTCTTGCCAATATTGACCAAATCCTCAATATCTACAGGTTCTTCTCCAAGATGAGGATTGCTCTTCAAGTAATCTGCAATAGAATTTCAGGAACACTCTCAAGCTAGTCTAAGTCAATATGATAACTCTTCAAAGCTCTTAAAAAATTGGCAATAAGTTGATTTAGCATTTATATATGACAGGTAAAGGACACCGATCCACTTATATGAAAGAAATGCAGCGCATTAACTCCAGAAATGCATAACACTATACGGTGGTCATACATAAAATTTTAACTGTCTAGACAGTATCCGTGGGAGTTGCTTAAAAGGTTACCAGCAACTTGAGGTAAATGATTGCATCGTTGCTTCCCTCTACGCTTTTGGCAGAGTGCTCGACAAGCATTTGTTTGTGTTTTCCCGTGAAGTGACTTCACTTTATCATGAATGCAAAGCTGCTCCCTAGATCCTAATACTATCATCTTAGGCCTGCATATGAACAACGACTACCAGTTAAGCTTATGCCTAGGCCTAGCACACTTATATCACCACAAAAACTATACATGACACTATCCGAATTAGAATCACATTGAACAGTACATTACCAGAAAATTTATGAATCATTAATTTACAGAAACTTCACTTGAAAAAGCAAAAAGTTAAGAAAATAAAAGATGTTGCAAGGTACAAATTTACCTGTAAGACGATCGTTTCAGCTCTTGAATCACCTGACGGATCTGGCTGTGAGTGCGCGAAGTATATACTATTGTAGGTAAACCTGAGGACTCAGATTGCGAGGGCGGGGACGATGGCAGGGACGAAGGCGAAATCTCGGTTTTAGCCTCGGACTTATCACTGGCGTTCATGCTCAAACCAAATCTGAAATTTCCGAAACTCCTGCGCCACGCCAAGGTAGCACAGAGAAGACACAACGTTTTACCAGTTCCTGTGGGACTCTCCAACAGTGCATTGCAGTTCTGCCATGCCACAGTAACACAAGCGCACAAAAAATCAAAATCCACAGCAAAATATTAATTGTTGTTATTGTTAACAATAATGAATCATCAACCGTGAAGTGGAAAAGAGAATCGAATAATCGAAAAATGCGTGGTTTACCTCCTGAAGGGATTGGATGACTTTGTCCATGTAAACGATCTGCGAATCGTAGGCTTCGTACGGGAAATCGACGTCGATTCCCCTGATCTTGTACGTTGGCATTTTTTCTTCGATTCCTTTCGTCTTCAACCCCGCAACAAATGGCTTCTCAGCAAGCTTGTTTCAAGTTTTAACTTGAATGAACCCTAAGGTCAGTTGGCGCTAGCTACCAAGTCAAGTAGTCATAGAGGGTGATCATTTTTCCCGCCATTTCATCGGATATTTGTCATGCGACGTCGTATTATTGGCCGCGTCATTTATTTTTTATGATTAAAATTTACAACACAAAATTTTAATCCCCGTGGCAAATGAGAGAAAAAAAATTCTCTAAAATTACGAAATTATTAAAACAAGAAAAATAACGATTTGATTATCATTAAATTTATAACATTAATATCATATGAGTTTTATAGTCTTAATTTAAAGTAATCTGACTTTCAT